>NC_133382.1:839151-1139151 GCF_049309525.1 Garra rufa
CACACCCCTCAGAAACTGAAGAAAATTCTAATGATTGTCTTTTGTTTTATAGGTTCTCCTCAAGTTATTTAGTTACTGTGTTAAAGTGAAAATAAACAGACAGCAGCTGGTGAAACCAGAGATGAACACACTGAATGTTATGTTGGGCACGTTGAATCTGGTAAGTAACAGACCAGAGAAATCATGAGATATAATAAGTAATATTTAAGAGAAGATTTGTAATTTGACATTGTGTTTCAGGCCTTGGTGGCAGAGCAGGAGAGCAAGGACAGTGGAGGAGCATCCATAGCAGAGCAGGTTCTTAGTATTATGGAGATCATCCTGGATGAGGCCAATGCAGAGACTGTGTCTGAAGACAAGGTCAGCTAATCATTTTGATTTATGCATTGCATTTTACAACAAATAGAAGTGAGCCAGCTCAGGCCTCTCATTTGTGTTTCTCCTCCAGGGTAACCTGCTGCTTACGGGTGATAAGGACCAGCTGGTGATGCTGCTGGATCAGATCAACACTCTGTTTGTGCGCTCCAATCCCAGTGTCCTACAGGGGCTGCTCCGCATCATCCCTTACCTGTCCTTCGGTGAACTAGAGAAGATGCACATTCTGGTCGAGCGCTTTAAACCCTGCTGCAACTTCGACAAGTATGTTTGTTCATCTCTATAATCTAGAACTCTGATGTCTCTGTAACAATAGGGACATTTTGCTGCATTAAACACTGTTTGTTTTTTTTCATACACAGGTATGATGAGGAGCACAGTGCGGATGACAAGGTCTTCCTGGACTGTTTCTGTAAAATAGCTGCTGGAATCAAGAATAATAGTAATGGCCATCAACTGAAAGACCTCATCTTACAGAAGGGCATCACCCAGAGTGCTCTGGACTATATGAAGAAACATATCCCCTGTGCTAAGAAGTATGATATCTCATAATATTTATAATATAATAATTGTAAAATAATAAAGTAAATATGGATAAAGTAAATTTTATCCATATTCCAAAATACTTTTGTAAATATTATAAATTATATTTAGATACATATTACTTATTTAAATTAAATGAAATTTCAATTAATTTGTAATTAAATGTCATAATATATATATAACATAACAATCAAAAATATTTTAATTATGTTCCTTTTTATTTATAATAAATACTGTTATATGCATTTATATATTATCTTTTATCTATATCCCAAAATACTTTTGTAGATATTGTAAATTACATTTAGATACGTTTATTTATTTAAATTAAATGGAATTTAAATTAATTTGTCATCATATGTCCATATATAGTAAGTATATTGTGTTTATTTATAATATAATATTTTAATATATTTTAATATAATGTTCATTTTTATTTATTATAAATATTGTCATGTAAATTTGTATAATAAAGTATCTATCCATATCCCAAAATATTTTTTGTAGATATTATAAATTATATTTATATTTAATTTAAATAAATGTAAATACATTTGTCATAATATAATAAGTATATTGTGTTTATTTATATATTTAAAAACATTACAATATAACAATGTAATATATTTTATAATTATGTTCATTTTTATTTATAATAAATACTGTTATATGTATTTATATTATATAATTTAGTATATTTTATCCTTATCCCAAAATAGTTTTGGTAAAAATTATTATTTATTTAGATTATATTTAATTTAAATGTATTATTATTATTTAAATTATATTTAATTGAATGTATAACTTACTGGTATAATTTATAATTAATATATTTATTTATATTTATATTTATGCTTTATATTTTTTATAACTTAAAAAGGTAATTTATTTAATTACACTGTAGATAAAACATGTATAATTTATTATTATGTAATTATAATTTATTGTAAATATATTTAATAATATATATTTTATGATTAAAATATAATTTTTATTTATATTTATATTAAGTATTTTTTATCCATTAATACATTTAGTATATACATATTTATTATCTCTATTTTTTATGTATTAGATTTTGTTTCATATTTATTAGTTTGAAAATAAATAAGTTATTCACATTTTTAGATATAAAAACATTATCCAAAATCATTACTGCTATAAAGTGATTACCTAAACTATAAATATTATTTTGCAGCCTGGATGCAGACGTTTGGAAGAAGTTCCTTGCTCGACCAGCCCTTCCATTCATCCTTCGACTGCTGCGTGGTCTAGCCACCCACCACCCCCCTACACAGGTAACACTTTTATCAGCAGTTTGAGAAGTTTTTTTTATTTCATGTAGTATCCCTATACACAGACAACAGACATGAATTAACCTATCTCTTCTTCTCTTATAGATGCTAATCGGAACAGATTCAATAACTAATTTGCACAAGCTGGAGCAGGTGTCCAGTGACGAGGGTATCGGCACTTTAGCAGAAAATCTTCTGGAGGCACTAAGGGAACATGCAGAGGTTAACCTGAAGATCGACGCTGCCCGAAGGGAGACTAGAGCAGAGAAGAAACGCATGGCAATGGCGATGAGGCAGAAAGCTCTTGGCACACTGGGAATGACAGTGAGTTGGATATGTAGATAGAAGCTTAAAGTATAAACCAGAAAAAATTGACTTTGAATTCAAATCTTTCCGTTTTGTCGCTTTGTTTCAGACCAATGAGAAGGGTCAGGTGGTGACCAAGACATCCCTGCTTAAACAGATGGAGGAGCTCATCGAAGAACCTGGGCTGACTTGCTGTATTTGTAGAGAGGGCTACAAGTTCCAGGTTTGTTTATCTATCAAGGACATTTTATTTAGCTGTGGATGTTAATGTTCAACCTCTTCAATGTCTGATCTTTGAACGTACTTTGTACCCCACAGCCTACCAAAGTTCTAGGCATCTACACATTTACAAAGCGTGTGCCCCTAGAGGAGTCAGAGAACAAACCCCGCAAGCAGCAGGGCTACAGCACTGTCTCACACTTTAACATAGTCCACTATGACTGTCACCTTGCTGCTGTCAGGTACGTGAAACTGCTGTGAATTCATCCGATACTCACCCTCAAGTTGTTCCAAAGCTGTTTGTGCCACTGAATAAAAAATGTAAAAATGTTATTGCAGCCTTTTGTCACAATTCAAACTTTTTTTTCTCCCTAGAATTACATGATACAAACTCGCAATTCTTAATTTTTTCTCATAATTGTATGATACAAAATCAAAATTCTTACTTTTGTTTCTCAGAATTGCGTGATGCAAACTAGCAATTTTGATTTTTTTTGTCTCAAAATTGTGTGATAAACTTAATTCTGACTTTTCTCAGAATTGCCTGATACAGACTCGCAATTCAGATTTTTTTCTCAAAACTGCGTGATACAAACTCGCAATTCAGACTTTTTTCTCAGAATTACGTAATACAAACTCGCAATTCTGATTTTTTTCTCAAAACTGCGTGATACAAACTCGCAATTCAGACTTTTTTTCTCAGAATTGTGATATAAACTTGCAATTCAGACATTTTTTTTCTCAGAATTGAGTCAAGTCACCTTTATTTATATAGCGCTTTCAACAATACAGAGCTATAAAAACTCACAATTCTGGCTTTTTTTCCTCAGATTTCTGATAAACACTCAGTTATAAAGTAAGAATTGTGTGATACAAACTCACAATTCTTTTTTTTTTCTCAGAATTGAAATAAACCCACAATCCTGACATTTTTTTTCTCAGAATTGAAATAAACTCACAATCCTCACATTTTTTTCTCAGAATTGAGATAAAAATGTGCAATTCTGACTTTTTTTCTCGCCAATGCGAGTTTGTATCTCGCTATTTTGACACTTCTGAGAATCTCCCAATTCTGAAACTAATCTGACCCTTTTCTCAAAATTGCATGATACAAACTTGCAATTCAGACTTTTTTTTCTCAGAATTGTGATATAAACTTGCAATTCAGACTTTTTTTTCTCAGAATTGTGATACAAACTCGCAATTCAGACTTTTTTTCTCAGAATTGTGATATAAACTTGCAGTTCAGACTTTTTTTTCTCAGAATTGTGATATAAACTTGCAATTCAGACTTTTTTTTTCTCAGAATTGAGTCAAGTCACCTTTATTTATATAGCGCTTTCAACAATACAGAGCTATAAAAACTCACAATTCTGGCTTTTTTCCTCAGATTTCTGATAAACACTCAGTTATAAAGTAAGAATTGTGTGATACAAACTCACAATTCTTTTTTTTTTTTCTCAGAATTGAAATAAACCCACAATCCTGACATTTTTTTTCTCAGAATTGAAATAAACTCACAATCCTCACATTTTTTTTTCTCAGAATTGAGATAAAAATGTGCAATTCTGACTTTTTTTCTCGCCAATGCGAGTTTGTATCTCGCTATTTTTGACACTTCTGAGAATCTCCCAATTCTGAAACAAATCTGACCCTTTTCTCAAAATTGCATGATACAAACTCGCAATTCAGACTTTTTTTCTCAGAATTGTGATATAAACTTGCAATTCAGACATTTTTTTTTCTCAGAATTGAGTCAAGTCACCTTCATTTATATAGCGCTTTCAACAATACAGAGCTATAAAAACTCACAATTCTGGCTTTTTTCCTCAGATTTCTGATAAACACTCAGTTATAAAGTAAGAATTGTGTGATACAAACTCAAAATTCTTTTTTTTTTCTCAGAATTGAAATAAACCCACAATCCTGACATTTTTTTTCTCAGAATTGAAATAACTCACAATCCTCACTTTTTTTTTTCTCAGAATTGAGATAAAAATGTGCAATTCTGACTTTTTTTCTCGCCAATGCGAGTTTGTATCTCGCTATTTTGACACTTCTGAGAATCTCCCAATTCTGAAACAAATCTGACCCTTTTCTCAAAATTGCATGATACAAACTCGCAATTCAGACTTTTTTTCTCAGAATTGTGATATAAACATGCAATTCAGACATTTTTTTTCTCAGAATTGAGTCAAGTCACCTTTATTTATATAGCGCTTTCAACAATACAGAGCTATAAAAACTCACAATTCTGGCTTTTTTCCTCAGATTTCTGATAAACACTCAGTTATAAAGTAAGAATTGTGTGATACAAACTCACAATTTTTTTTTTTTTCTCAGAATTGAAATAAACCCACAATCCTGACATTTTTTTTCTCAGAATTGAAATAACTCACAATCCTCACTTTTTTTTTTCTCAGAATTGAGATAAAAATGTGCAATTCTGACTTTTTTTCTCGCCAATGCGAGTTTGTATCTCGCTATTTTGACACTTCTGAGAATCTCCCAATTCTGAAACAAATCTGACCCTTTTCTCAAAATTGCATGATATAAACTCGCAATTCTGACATTTTTTCCCCTCACAATTAAGAGAGATAAGCTCACAATTTAGCCTTTTTTTCTCAAAATTGCCACTTTGTTTTATAATTGCTTCATTTTTGTATTGTGTACTACTTTACTTTTAATGTACAATCTTAGTTTGCTATGAAATAGCCTATTAAGCTGATGTGGCAATAAACATAAATCAAGTCTCAGAACTGCAAGTTTGCTTAGCAAATTTGATTTCATAACATGCAATTTAGAGTTTATGTCACACTTTTCTGACTTAATTTCTTAGAATTGCGAGATGTAAACTCCCAATTGCAAGAAAAAAGTCAGAATTGTGAGATAAAAAGTTGCAATTACCCGTTTTTATTTTTTATTCGGTGGCAGGCGTCCATAGTTGACGATAGCCATTGTCTTCCATAGTGTGGAAAAAAATAGAAGTCAATGGCTACCATCAACTGTAAATGATGGTGAATGAATGATGACAGATTTTTTTTTTTTCGGATGATCTATTGCTTTAAGGAAGGTTTTATAATGTCACTTGTTTCCTAATTTTCTGTCTGTCCGTCTGGATCAGGCTTGCCAGAGGGCGTGAGGAATGGGACAGTGCCGCACTACAAAATGCCAACACAAAGTGCAATGGGCTCCTACCAGTATGGGGGCCACACGTACCTGAATCTGCCTTCGCCACCTGCCTGGCAAGGTACATCATGCTTGTAGCTTGTTTAAAGCTAAGACATACCCCTGAATGTTTACAGTATTTTAAGCTTGTTTTGTACTGTTACAGGCACAACACATATCTGCAAGAGTGCACAGGGCAAAGGGAACCCACGTACCAGCTCAACATTCATGATACCAAGCTGCTTTTCCTGCGCTTTGCAATGGAGCAGTCCTTCAGCGTGGACACAGGAGGAGGAGGCCGTGAGAGCAACATCCACCTCATCCCTTACATCATTCACACCGTTCTCTACGTCCTCAACACGTACGTTTATCAAAAATCAGATTAGAATTCCAGTGCACTATGAGATTCTAAACATCATTTCTGAATTTCTCTTCAGGACAAGGGCCACGTCACGGGAGGAGAAGAATCTTCAGAGCTTCTTAGAGCAACCGTGTGAAAAGTGGGTAGAGACTTCGTACGAGGTGGATGGGCCGCACTATTTCACCATATTGGCCATGCACATCCTGCCACCCGAGCGCTGGAGTACTACACGTGTGGACTTCCTGCGTAGGCTGCTGGTCACTTCTCATGCCCGCAAAGTCTCACCAGGGGTTCATCAAAATTCAGCTTTGATCACAAAAATAAATTATATTTTAAAGTATATTAAAATAGAAAACCACTATTTTAAATCGCATTAACATTTTATAATATCACAGTTTTTATCTGTATTTTTATTAAATAAACACAGCATTGATAAGCAAAAAAGTCTCTTCTAAAAAGCATTAGAAATCTTACTGGTCCCAAACTTTTGAGCGGCAGTGTATCTAAATGATACTAAAACAACAGGATCAATTTAATGCATTCTTGCTGAATAAAAGTTATAATTTCTATAAAAAAAGAAACCCCAAATATATGTAAATGTATTTATAAAATATAAAATGTTATATTTTTATCTTTAAAAATAACATATATTTGTATGTATTTATATTATATAAAAAACGAAATGTTAGTAGACCAATGTTATTGATTTATTAATAGTATTTTCATATTGATGCGTCTAAATTGTAGTATTGAATATCTTCCTTTCTTTTGTTTCTTCACAAACAGTAAGAACAACGAAAACTTGATCATTTGAACAACAGTTTTACTGTATTTCATGTTTTGAATTGTGCATTTTGAATCTCCTTGGCAACAGAGACTGTTTGAATGTAACAATGTTTCCTCTTAATGAAACAAATCACCTTTTTTGGGGATGTTTCTTCAAACCTTTTTGGGGATGTTTATTGAACATAATAAAGTATCAAAATGCATTTATATCTATATCCAGCGATCCTAATGATCTCACAGGAAGCGATGTTTCTTAGATGTTCCAGCATATGTGTTTGAACACGTCACAGAGCGTTTGTCCCTATAGATAGCAGCTCCGCAGTGTATTTGAGGTAGGCGCGTGGGTGCTGTGACTGTCTATGTATAGATGCATTTCCAGCTCTGACATTCTCACTGAAACCTGTGCGCAAACACACACACACACACAAATGCACAGTTTTATATAACCGACAAATCCAGAGACTCTCATTTCATCATCTTCCCCAGAACAGAGAGGAAAGGAATTTGGCGTGGAGTCATTATGAGCTGAAGTGTGTGCCGCCTGTCAGTCAGGTCTGACCTGTCCATTACAGGCCCTTAAATACATGTTCAGTTGAGCTCAGCGTAATCTGACTGTATCACACAGACACGCTGCTTTAGTGGAAGTACTCTAGGAAAAATGAGAGCAAAAAATACTGCGGTTCTTTTCATATGCATAAACCTAGACATGTATGTTTCAGAATGCAGTCTGCTGCCTACCTAGATGCTATTTTTAGACGCTGTATGAGCGCTGGGATCGAAGCGGTGTGCTGTTGTTGTTCCCATGATGTTTTGGAGTGTTAATACGACAGGTTTGCGGAGGGTGTGTCGCTAGACAAGTTGAGACGCCTGTTTGATGTTGACTCTGGGTCAGTTGTTCAAGCTCTGGAGATTGTATCAGATCATGCGTTATTGCTACGGGCTCATTGAGGAAAGCTGTTGGTCTGGTTTGTCTGTTGTTGTTGTTGTGCAGGAAGGGGAATTTCATTCTCACGGTGTGTAGGAACAGGTTAAATGAAAGTATAGACAGGAAGAAAGATGGATTACTTATTGTACAAAGCAAAAAAAAAAAAATTGACTT
This sequence comes from Garra rufa, assembly GCF_049309525.1. NCBI lineage: Eukaryota > Metazoa > Chordata > Actinopteri > Cypriniformes > Cyprinidae > Garra > Garra rufa. The sequence continues at coordinate 847,304 of NC_133382.1, forward strand.
GTTTCCAGCCAAAATAACTAAAACATTCTTAAAACAAGAAGGATTTTCTAGACGAGTAAATTCTTTTCTTGTTTTCAGTAAAAACAAGTCAAAATGAGTTTTTGCTTGAAACAAACAAAATAATCTGCCAATGGGGTAAGAAAAATAATCTTATTTCAAGCAGAAACACTTAATTTTGACTTGTTTTTTTCTAAAAACAAGACCATAATTTTTACTCGTCTAGGAAATCCTTCCTGATTTAAGAATTTTTAGATATTTGGGCTGGAAATAAGACAAAAAAAAGTAAGAAAAAGCAATGCATGTTGACCTATTTATAGTTTATTTAATGAGCTCTTTAATATCTCAAGTCTTTCTCTTAGACAGCTTTTTAGCTTTTCTTAATTGATTTTTTGTCTTGTTTCCGGCCAAAATATCTAAAAATTCTTAAATCAACTTAAATAATATTTTTTCTTGTTTTTAGAAAATGACAAGTCAAAATTAAGAGTGTTTTTGCTTGAAACAAGCAAAATAATCTGCCAATGGGGTAAGAAAAATAATTTTGTTAAATTCGTTTAATTTGCTTGTTTTAAGCAAAAACACACTTAATTTTGACTTGTGTTTTTTTTTTTTCTGAAAACATGACAATAATTTTTACTTGTCTAGAAAATCCTTCTTGATTTAAAATGTTTAGATATTTTGGCTGGAAACAAGACGAAAGTAAAATCTGGAAATCGAAGTAAGAAAAGCAGGAAGGAATTTATCAGGTTATAGTTTCCTTCCTGCTCGTCACTCAACTTATTTACATGGCTACTCCGATGCCATATTCACCCTCATTGACCACCTGTTGTTAGCGTCGGCTAACTAACCCCAGATTTCGGACAGCAGGACACAAACCCAGATGAGATATGCAAGGTATGTTCACACTCGGTATCATGATTCAATACACTTTAGGTCAATATCACACCGGACTTCTCCTTTAAAGAATCTTTGACTGAATGGTTCTTTGTGGAATCAAAAATGGTTCTTCTATGGCATCGCTTGAAGGTCAAGCACCTTTATTTTTAAGAGTGTAGTTAATAGTGAGAACTTGTCCTTAGAATAAAGTGTTACCAAAAATTCTTGCAAGGAATTTAGTGAGGAATGTGTTGAAGTTTGAGTGCCACACAAGTGAAGATTGGAGCTGTGAACAGAGCAGTACAGCTGTCCTCTCATTAGCTTTGTTTTCTGATCTTTATTCAATGCTGGATTGTTTTGTGGAGCAGGACTGTCCACCCCTGACCTTCCCAAAACAGCTGAATGTTTCACTGAAGACTCATTAGGAACACGCCCCACTCTCACACACACACACACACACACACACACACACACACACACACACACACACACACACACACACACACACACACACACATGAGAGTGGTTCCTCCCAGACGTGTGGTGGTGGTTGTGTGTTCATTCTCTCTTCCGTTGTCTATCTGCTGGACGTGCCGCACGCCGGATTCATGGGAGATGTTTTGAAGGGATGGCATGTCAGGGAACAGGTGTGTTTTGGTTTGTTGATTTGCGTTGTCTCTCACCTTTCTCTCACTCTCTGTCACTCTCAGTTTCTGCTGCTTTTCTGTGAATGAATGGTAAACTCTTTCTGTTTGTGTTGGCGTGACTAAACTTGGCTCAGGGCTGAGCTTCATAACTGGTTTTGCTTCGGGACTCAGATTTTACATCGGACATTAAACCACATAATCAAAATCAATTGTTTAATTGATACTTATGGAGTCTGATTGTATGAGCCCTTTTTTAAGTCTCTTAAAAATGAGTCTAAATATTCAACTGATGCACGTTATATAATAATGTGTAAGGCGTAATAATTATGGAAGCCCATTTCTGCCACTGAATAAAAAATGGGGGGGAAAGGTAATTGCAATCACACAATTCTGACTTTATTTCTCAAAATTGCAAGTTTACATCACACAATTCTGACTTAAATCCTCAGAATTACTACTTTAAATCTCACAATTCTGACATTATTTCTCAGAATTGCTAGTTTATATCACAATTCTGACTTTATTTCTGGCAACTGTGAGTTTATATCTGACAATTCTTTTTTCTTGAATTTGTGAGTTTATATCACACAATTCGGACTTTATTTCTCAGAACTGCGAGTTTAAATCTTACAATTCTGAAAAAAGTCAGAATTGCAAGTTTGTATAACGCAATTCTGAGAAAAAAAGTCAAAATTGTGAAATAACAAGTCGCAATAACCTTTTTATATATTTTTTTCAGTGGCGTATTTTATTTAATTCAGCAGTTTTGTGAATTGGCATATATACCTTTTATAAAAGCAATAAACAACTCAAGCCTGTGTGTTACACTGATTTAACCATGGATTATTGGATTATAGGTTAGGTCATTCTATCTATTCAATCTATCCTCCTGTGTTTCTCTGACAGTAAGGCAGAAATAAGATGAAAATTAAAATCTTGAAGCAGTTTTAACCGGTATGTCTTCTTGACAAGCGTTGCTTCTCAAAAAAAAAAAAAAAACAGTATTAGTTAATTGTGAGTTTATATCTCACAATTCTGACTTAATTTCTTGCAGTTGTGAGTTTATATCACAATTCTGAATTTTTTTCTTGCAATTGTGAGTGTATATCACACAATTCTGACTTCATTTTTCTAAATTGTGAGTTTATATCACAATTATGACTTTATTTCTCGCAATTGTGAATTTATATCTTGCAATCTGAATTCATTTCTCATAATTTTGAGTGTACATCACACAGTTCTGACTTAATTTCTCGCAATTGCGAATTTATCTTACAATTCTGAAAAAAAGGCAGAAAAATGACCTTTTTTATTATTTTTTTATTCAGTGGCGTATTTTATTTAATTCAGCAGTATTGTGAATTGGCATATATACCTTTTATAAAAGCAATAAACAACTCAAGCCTGTGTGTTACACTGATTTAACCATGGATTATTGGATTATAGGTTAGGTCATTCTATCTATTCAATCTATCCTCCTGTGTTTCTCTGACAGTAAGGCAGAAATAAGATGAAAATGAAAATCTTGACGCAGTTTTAACCGGTATGTCTTCTTGACAAGCGTTGCTTCTCAAAAAAAAAAAAACCTGTTTTATTTAGTTGTGAGTTTATATCTCACAATTCTAACTTTTTTTTCTTGCAGTTTTGAATTTACATCTTACAATTAAAAAAAAAAAAGTCAGAATTGCGAGTTTATATCTTGCAATTCTTTATTTCTTGCAATTGTGAGCTTATATCAAAATTCTGACTTCATTTCTCAGAGTTGTAAGTTTATTTCACAATTCTGACTTTGTCTCGCAATTGTGAATTTATATCTTATAATTCTGAAAAAGTCCGAATTGTGAATTTATATCATGCAATTCTGACTTCATTTCACACAATTTTGAGTGTACATCACACAGTTCTGTCTCAATTTCTCACAAATGAGAATTTATATCTTACAATTCTGAAAAATGCAGATTTGCTAGTTTATATCTTGCAGTTCTGACTTCATTTCACAGATTTGTGAGTTAATATCTTACAATTTTGACATTACTTCTCACAATTGTAAGATACAATTCTGAGAAAAAAAATGCATAATTGTGAGATAACAACCTTTTTTATTAAGTGGCCTATTTTATTTTGTTCTGCAGTATTGTGAATTGGCATATATACATTTTATAAAAGCAGTGTGTTGCACTGATTTTACCATGTATTATTGGATTATAGGTTAGGTCAGTCTATTGTTCAATCTATCTTGAAATTCTGATTTTATTTCTCATAATTGTGGGTTTATATCACATAATTCTGACTTAATTTCTCAGAAGTGCAAGTTTATGTCTCGCAATTCTGACTTTATTTTTCACAATTGTGTTTATACATAATTCTGACTTAATTTCTCGAAATTGTGAATTTATATTTTACAATTCAGAAAAAAATGCAGTTTTGCGAGTTTATATCTTGCAGTTCTGACTTAATTTCTCATATTTGTGAGTTCATATCTTGCAATTCTGACATTACTTCTTACAGTTGTGGGTTTAGATCACAATTCTGACTATTTCTCAGAAATGCAAGTTTATATCTCACAATAGTCACATTACTTAAATAATCTTACTTCTAAAAAAAAGGCAGAATAATAACCCTTTTTATTATTTTGTATTCAGTGGCCTGTATTTGATTCAGCAGGATTGTGAATTGGCATATATTCATTATATAAAAGCAGTGTGTTACACTCATTTTACCATGGATTATTGGATAATAGGTTAGGTCATTCTATTGTTCAATCTATTCTCCTGTGTTTCTTTGACAGTAAGGCAGAAATAAGCTGAAAATGAAAGTCTTGAAGCAGTTTTAACCGGTATGTCTTCTTGACAAGCGTTGCTTCTCAAAAAAAAAACTGTTTTATTTAGTTGTGAGTTTATATCTCACAATTCTAACTTTTTTTTCTTGCAGTTTTGAATTTACATCTTACAATTCTAAAAAAAAAAAAAAAAGTCAGAATTGCGAGTTTATATCTTGCAATTCTTTATTTCTTGCAATTGTGAGTTTATATCAAAATTCTGACTTCATTTCTCAGAGTTGTAAGTTTATTTCACAATTCTGACTTTTTCTCGCAATTGTGAATTTATATCTTATAATTCTGAAAAATGCAGATTTGCTAGTTTATATCTTGCAGTTCTGACTTCATTTCACAGATTTGTGAGTTAATTTCTTACAATTCTGACATTACTTCTCACAATTGTAAATTTATATCTTACAATTCTGAAAAAAAGTCAAAATTGTGAGTTTGTATCGTGCAATTCTGAGAAAAAAAAGGCATAATTGTGAGATAACAACCTTTTGTATTCAGTGGCCTGTTGTATTTGATTCAGCAGGATTGTGAATTGGCATATATTCATTATATAAAAGCAGTGTGTTACACTCATTTTACCATGGATTATTGGATAATAGGTTAGGTCATTCTATTGTTCAATCTATTCTCCTGTGTTTCTTTGACAGTAAGGCAGAAATAAGCTGAAAATGAAAGTCTTGAAGCAGTTTAAACCGGTATGTCTTCTTGACAAGCGTTGCATCTCCAGCTCTCTCTGTATCCGTGGGCTGTGAGCTGGTTATATAGCGGCTGATGTAGTTCATGTCTCTGTCAGTCTCTGTACATACAGAAGGAGCGCAGGCTGAATTTATGGCTAAGGGAACACAGAGAGATATTGAAGTGGCTCTGAGGGTGAGGTGTCATTTAAGATCTGTGGGAAATCACTTAGTGAACGGCTGAGTTTTCATGCGGAATACATAATCATCATATAGTTCTCATAAGATGTGAAGCTTGCAATTAAGTTTTTCTATTGCGGTGAGCTAGTTTGCTGGTTTCACTCAGTTTCTCTCTCTGTCTGTCTCTGTTTAGGGGGGTTAGGTCCAGATCTCGGCCCCCCTCCCTCAGTGGACGAGGCAGCGAACACGTTGATGACTCGCCTTGGCTTCCTACTTGGAGATAAAGTGAGCGAGGGGCCTCCAGGGCCGCAGTACAGCATGGAGGAGCCTGATGACGCACAGGTGGGTTATTCAGCCTCACCTCCTGCTATAAATATACACCTCCTTATGATATAGAAGACACTCAGCAAGGCCTTAAAATCAAAAGACTACTGTTTGACATTCTGACGCATTAAGGTGAGACACTGCAGGTGAATGGGGTAAAAATAACTAATAGTTATGACCTTACTTACCCAGTCGATTGATTACATTGATAATTGCAAACATTTTTTGTATTACAAGTTTTCTAAAATGTTAGGGTTAAATATGCAAATAAGCCATTATTTAATTAAATATGCACTAATTTGCATACATTTCTAGTACAAAAATCTAAACAATGGACAAACACAAAATTCTTGTTTAATTTTTTTGACATATTAGAGTCAAATGTTTTTCCAGAGGGGATTTTTAGTATCTCACTTTGTCACTCTATCATTTAGGAAACAATATATTTTTTTTACCATTTTTGGGGGAATAAAATGTGTAAAATCAAGCAAATTCTGTATGAACAAACCCCTCTGTAAAAGCCTTCAGGATATAGACAGGAACACAAATGTAAAGTGTGGTGTGTGTAAGTGCTGCTGAAGTGGAGATTTGTGGCTCAGTGTAGGAGAAAACACTCTTGGCCTTTAAAAATCTGCATTGTAATTGAAATCTATTGACACAAATAGATAAAGTGCTATAAAAGAAAGACCTAACAGTGTCTTTTGGGTGTTTTCTTTCCACTAGTCTGAGAAAACACTTTATGAAACACCAAAAAGCCCAAAATCTCAAACTTGATGACAGATGTGTTTTTGCCTGCAGTGTCTGCCCTTAAGAAAGTGAAGCTTATTCAGCACCATTTTTTGCAGATATATTTTTGTGTCATTATTTTCATGACAAATATGTTTACCCAACAATTACTGTAATGTTTCCTGATATTTACTTTTGAGTGTTTCTGTAATTCGTATTGTTCCTAGTCATGCTGTAAAATGGTAATGTTTGTAGTAATAGTGTGTCATAATGTTAGTTTTTATCAATGGCTTTGGCCCATTTTTTTTAATCAGTCTTAATGTTGTCTAAATTGATAGTGCATTTGTCACTGTTTTAGGACAATAGCATGTTTGCAAATGACTAAATGATTTAAATGTTACACTCACCCAAAACATTTAAGTCCTCAAAACCTAGTAACTGTGTCAGTAATTTGGCCAATGCCACTAAAATGATTTTGATAATTAGATCATTTTGTGTAACATACACTGAAAGAATGTAAAAATGCTCATTACAATCAACTCATTTTTGATGAATTTAGTTATTGTTCAAATCGTGTTCAAATAAATTTACATTTATTGTTTTTGTACAGTTGAGGTCAAAAGTTTACATCCCCCTTCCAGAATCTGCAAAATGTTAATTATTTTAGCAAAATTAGTGGGATCATACAAAATGCATGTTATTGTTTAGATTTAGTACTGACCTGAATAAGAGATGTTTTCATATAATAGTTGAATTTATAAGTGACCCTGTTCAAAAGTTTACATCCCCTTGATTCTTAATACTGTGTTGTTTCCTGAATGATCCACAGCTGTGTTTTTTTTTTGTCCTGAACAGTTAAACTGCTGCTGTTCTTCAGAAAAATCCTTCAGCTCCCACAAATCCTTTGGTTTTCCAGCATTTTTGTGTATCTGAACCCTTTCCAACAATGACTGTATGATTTTGAGATGCATCTTTTCACACTGAGGACAACTGAGGGACTCATATGCAACTATTACAGAAGGTTCAAACACTCACTGATGCTCCAGAAGGAAAAAACACGCATTATGAGCCGGGGGTGAAAACTTTTGTAATTTGAAAATCAGGATAAATTTAACATATTTTGACTTCTGGAAAACATGTAAGCAACCTCTGAAGGGCAGTACTAAATGAAAAAAAATATGATATTTGTGAAAAATTAGAAAAATGTACACATCTCCATTCTGTTCAAAAGTTTTCACCCCCGGCTCTTAATGCATGTTTTTTCCTTCTGGAGCATCAGTGAGTGTTTGAACCTTCTGTAATAGTTGCATATGAGTCCCTCAGTTGTCCTCAGTGTGAAAAGATGCATCTCAAAATCATACAGTCATTGTTGGAAAGGGTTCAAATACACAAAAATGCTGAAAAACCAAAGATTTTGTTTATAAAATAGATATATTTATTGATTAATTGTCATGAAAATAACACCACGATGCAAAAATTTTCCACACTTTTCACATTTAAAACTCAAAGTTCTTTGAGATAAAAAAAAAGATCTTTCCCTCCTGCAGAGAAGAGGCCACATTTGGCATTCAAATGAGTTCACCTCTAATTAGGGAATTACATTAAGACAGCCTTTTGCTATTCGTTTTGTTGATGCAGCAGTTTTCAGAATGCATTCAGCCCATTTTCCTCATGTTTGCTACAATCCTGAGCTTTTGCAACAGGAATACAGTGTTGAATAACCACAGAGAGAGTGTGTGTGTGTGTGTGTGTGTGTGTGTGTGTGTGTGTGTGTGTGTGTGTGTGTGTGTGTGTGTGTGTGTGTGTGTGTGTGTGTGGACTGTCACTCTGACCTTAAGTGGTTGTGAGTGTTTTAAGGCGAGGTGCTTTGCCTGTTGTGATGTTAGATGCTAATGGTGGGAGTGGGCAGATTAGCCGTGCCACGCTTCATTATGGCCCGCCTGGGGCCTCGGTGCCCACCTAACCCGAACCGACAGCGGCAGAGAGAGAGGACTTCCTGCTGCCAGGCTGCCCACTTCCTGAGCCGACGGAGATGAATTGGTCAACACGAGCGTGCACTGAGAGCAAAGGTTTTGTGTGCAGGGTTTAGGAGTGAGCGGCAGGATGAGTCCGTGTTCCACATTGACCAGCAGCACCGCCTCGCCTCCCGCCTGCAGTCCCTGCTCCACTCTTCCTTCTGCCGCTCCGGGACACGCCGTCACCAGCCCCTCGTCCACCCTGGAGAGCAGAGACAGCGGCATCATCGGTGAGTCACTCACACGCTCACATGCAGCTTTCGGCTTTTTCTTCTTAGCAAGGCTGCATTTGTTAAAAATATGAAATATTATTACAATTTAGAACAGCCAAACAAACCAAACAAAACTTCACCCCCGAAAATGAATCAGTCAATTAATTATTTATTTTTATGCTTTATTCAGACCTAAACATTTTTTTTACTGGCCCTTCCAATATTTTCAGTGGCTCTTGGATAATTTTTAGTGATCAGCTTTAATAATTCATATCAGGGTTAATATAAATTAAAAAAAAAATTTAAATCATAAAAAGTTGCTTGAAATAAATAAATATATGTCAATTGAAATATTATTTTAATGATGTGCCAAGAAAACATTTCTCATTTTTAACTCGATGTACTAAAATAACTAAAACTGAAATGGAAATGCTAAAATCTATATAGTATTATTTATAAAGAAACTAATAAAAATGACAAAAATATAGCGAATTTAACTAAAATTGAAATGTAAAAATAAAACTATATACGGTATGTTTTTTTAAGTATTTTAAAATGTAATATATTATAATAATATTTTGAAATAACTGTTTTCTAAGTGAATCTCTATTAAAATGTATTTTTAATCTGTGATCAAAGCTGCATTTTCAGCATAATTACTGCAGTCTTCAGTGTCACATGATGCTTCTGAAGTCATTCCAATATACTGATTTGCTGCTTAAAAACATTTTTGATTATTAGCAATGTTGACTGTATTGTCTGTATTTTCACAATTCTGTGATAAATAGAAATATATATATATATATATATATATATATATATATATATATATATAGTGCAAATATGTGACTCTGGAGCACAAATCCAGTCTTAAGTAGCATGGATATATTTGTAGCAATGGCCAAAAATACATTGTATTGGTCAAAATTATCGCTTGTTCTTTTATGCCAAAAATCTTTAGGATATTAAGTAAAGATCATGTTCTATGAAGATATTTTGTAAATTGTCTACTGTAAATATATCAAGACTTAATTTGTGATTAGTAAATGCATTGCTAAGAGCTTCATTTGGACAACTTTAAAGGCAATTTTCTCAATATTTAGATTTTTTTGCACCCTCAGATTGCAGATTTTCAAATATTTTGTATCTCAGCCAGATATTGTCCAATCCTAACAAACCATACATCGATGGAAAGCTTATTTATTCAGCTTGTAAAAAGAAATTGCAATTTCAAATAAATGAATCCGACTGGTTTTGTAGTCCAGGGTCACATATTTGAAACAGAAATAGTTTGCAACTCTATACATTTTTTACTGTTACTTTAAAAAAAAAAAAAAAAAAAGTATTTATTTAAAAAAAAAAACAGCAGTAGTGATATAAAAACAAATGTTTCATTAACATTAAATAGTTTTGCAGTTCCTACATTTTTGTAACATAGTAACATGTTTTTCTTTAATTTAACTCATCAAGTTTACTTTTTTAAAACTTATACTTGATTCAACTGACTTTTTATGTCAGCTTAATTAAATTGAGTTGAAATTACTTTTTGACAGTTTTATTAATCTTTAAATAAGGCAGCAACTGAACTTAAGTTTTTAGTTTGAAGTAGGTTTATTTTTGTACAACAAAATTCAATATGTTCCCAAAACCATTCTTAAAGAATGTGTCTTTATGTGTCACCTGGCCTGCTATTTTTCATAGAAGTAGTAGGCTTGTTATTACAGCTCATATCTACTTGAATGAGGAAACACTGAAATCTCAAAAACTGTTTAAGATTATAGATATAGTTAAAATCACGATAAAATCAGTATATTTCAAGCTGGTCCAGCTAATCCTGCCTGATCCATGTGCTAGAGTATAAATCAGATGCTTTTACTTAAATCTGGTTCTTCTGACTGAAAGTCGGGACTTCTGTTGATGTTTTATGATGCATTTAAATCCTTCTGGGACGTGTGTATTTAGAAGTTAGGATTTCAAGTGTTTTCTACAACAAAAAAAAAGTTTTTTTTATGTTTTTATTAGTGGTGGGCCGTTATCGGCGTTAACGTGCTGCGTTAACGTGAGACTCATATCGCGCGATAAAAAAAATATCGCCGTTAATCTATTCTCAAAGTTGGGTTGGGAGCTGGGTCTAAACTACGCAAGCTATGATGACTTTCACCTTGATATTTTAGCGCGGATGACGTATATCTAGTTGAATTGCAATGTAGGGGGCGAGAACGAGTCTTCAACTTCTGTGAAATGACCACATCAAATGAGACGAGCAAACATGGATGCAGTTATGAAGCCGCTTCAGGGCAGGTGCGTGCGTTGCTAGACCCTTTTTACCGGGGCACGTGCCCCAGTGAAAATCTGCTGTGCCCCAGTAAAATCTCAAGTTTGAGTTATAATTTACTTTGATAATCCCGAAATAAAGACATTAAACTATATGCAACAACTAAATTGACGCTTCTAAAAGCAACGCAGTTTATTGGAAGATGCACGCAGATAGGCTATCCATACCCGCGCGCCTGTATATTTTACTGGAACGCGCACGTCGTACAGCCTTTTGCGCAGAAGTACTTGGTTACACAAGTTTGTATAGTTAATTGTGTTGTAAATGCAATTGTCAAGCAGTTTGTAATGCATTTTGGAAACAGGAGATGAGCGCCTGGTCTAATGCGCCACCTGGCTTGAGAAACCCGTTCTCAAAGACTTACTTTTAGTCATTATTTGGGTAGCACACATATTCTGAATGCCTTCAGAAGAATTCAAATTAGCCATTTTAATCTAGATTAATCTAGATTAATTTCAAGATTTAATCTAGATTAATCTAGATTAAAAAAATTAATCTATGCCCACCACTAGTTTTTATTAAATTTATGAGTAATTGACTCATCATATATTCTATCATAAAATTTACAATGCTATTGTATTTGTACATACAACTTAGATCCAACATGTTTTCTCACTGACACTCCACCAACTTGGAAACTTTGGGCTTAAAGAAAGTTTAAATTTTTATAATTATGACTCAGTATTGACATTCACTGAGTTCAAGTCATAGATATGATCTTTCTAACATGACTTCAATGTTGTTTACTTCCAGAACAAAAATTTACAGAGTGTACTCACCCCACTTGCATCCAAAATGTTCATGTTTTTCATTCTTCAGTCGTAAAGAATTTATGTTTTTTGAGGAAAACATTTCAGGATTTCTCTCCATATAGTGGACTTCTATGGTGCCCCGAGTTTGAACTTCCAAAATGTGGTTTAAATGCAGTTTTAAAGGGCTCTAAATGATCCCAGCCAAAAAAGAAGAAAGTTATCTAGTGAAACGATTGGTTATTTTTTTTAAAAACAATTACAATTTATTTACTTTTTAACTTCAAATGCTCATCTTGTCTAGCTCTGCCTGAACTCTGTGTATTCTGGTTCAAGACAGTTAGGGTGCGTCAACAAACTCCAATCTGACTTTCTCCTCCAACTTCAAAATCGTCCTACATCGCTGTTTTCGCTTCTTTTTGTAAAAGGCATTTGATCTTCTTTGCATGTTCACTTTGTAAACACTGGGTCAATACTTCTGCAGAGATGTACTGTAGGATGATTTTAAAGTTGGAGAAGAAAATGAGACGGGAGTTTGTTGACATACCCTAACTGTCTTGAACCAGAATACACAGAGTTCACACAGACCTAGACAAGACAAGCATTTGAGGTTAAAAAGTATATGAATTGTCATGTTTTTTACAAAAATAACTGATCTTTTCACTAGATAAGACTTGTCTGGGATTGTTTAGAGCCCTTTGAAGCGGCATATAAACTCCATAGAAGTCCACTATAAGGAGAGAAAACATAATTTATTTACGACTGAAGAAAGAAAGACATGAACACCTTGGATAACAAGGGGGTGACTAAATTATCCGTACATTTTAGTTTTGGAAGTGAACCTCTCCTTTAAGTAGTGCCATTTTTTTTTTAGTTAAACCTCCAGTTATACTGTTTGTGTCCCATTTCACATAATTCTACTTTTCAGTTCTGTTTCATAGTATTAGTAGTACAATTTGCATTCTCACACTGAAAAATGAACGCATGGGTGATGAAAAAAAAATCATTGAAACAAACATGTTGCATTCCCACTAATGCAACTAGTGTCGCAAAAATGTCTCTCTTCAGCTGTAAAGATATTTTGAAGGCGTTTGTCAGACATATCTCAAGATAATGCACTGAAAATCAAACCAAATGATGCTCAAAAAACGAGCGCTTCTGCAAGAGCTTAATTGGTGCAATCACTTTTCATACAGTATTCAAATCCAGCTCCTCACAGTCCTCCAGGGAAATGATCCTTTCCAACTGAATTTTCTTGTCACAGCTTTGCACGAAAAAACCTGTATGAAGCACAATCCTGACAGCTTCTCTCCTTTATCTTTTCTTCTCTTTTCCCAGCCACCCTGACCAGTTACTCGGAGCCGATGGACAGGGGCGGGAAACACGGCGACGGCTCTCGAGGCAGCAGTCTGAAGCACTGGCACTCGCACAGATCCACTTTGGACTCCAGCTTGTATCGTGTGGATGAGAACATGGCAGCCTCCACTTACAGCCTCAACAAGATCCCAGAGCCTAGCTCCGCCCACTACTCCTCTCACCCCACCCCCCTCTACCTCATGCCCCGCCCCAACTCAGTGGCAGGTGAGTCTGAAGCCCCGCCTCCTCTGCTTGATTGCTGGTGTTAATTATCTTTCTCTATCATCGCTGCAAAAACTGCTTTTCTTACTTAGATTTTTTGTCTTTTCAGTCAAAATTATCTAAAAATTCTTAAATCAAGAAGGGTTTTCTAGACGAGTAAAAATGGTCTTGTTTTCATAAAAAAACAAGTCAAAATTAAGTACGTTTTTGTTTGAAACAAGCAAAATAATCTGCCAATGGGGTTAGAAAAATAATATTGTTTTTTATTTGAAATAATTTTTTTTGCTGACCCCATTGGTAGATTATTTAGCTTGTTCTAAGCAAAAACTCACTTCATTTTGACTTGTTTTTTCTGAAAATTAGTAAATAATTTTACTTGTCTAGAAAATCCTTCCTGATTTAAGAATTTTTAAATATTTTGGCTGGAAACAAGACAAGAAATCTAAGTAAGAAAAGCATTTTTTCCAGTGAGTGATGATTGTGATTTCCTGTTGAGCCACTCGATGCTCATAACAAATGCTCTGCTTGGGGAACAGCTTCCTGCGGCAAATCCCAAACTCACAACAAATGATGTTTTTGGACATCATGTTGATCACTAAAACGTGGCGTACAGGGTTGAGAAACATTTAGAGCATTAGAACTGGTTCTGTTTCAGTTCATGACTTTTGGAATTTGAAATGAATTGAACACAAACCACAGGAGGTTGAATTAGAATTTGAAAGCAAAATCAATTCACACAACCATGAAATACACTAGAACATGTCATGTTGAGGTCAAAAGTTTACATCCCCCTTTCAGAATTTGCAAAATGTTAATTAGTTTATCAAAATAAGAGGGATCATATAAAATGCATGTTATTGTTTATTTAGTACTGACCTGAAGAAGAGATTTCACATAACAGTTGATTGCGTATAGTTGAATTTATAAAAATGACCCTGTTCAAAAATGTATTACTGTGTTGTTAGCTGAATGATTTTTTTGTTTAGTGATAGTTGTTCATGAGTCCCTTGTTTGTCCTGAACAGTTAAACTGCCTGCTGTTCTTCAGAAAAATCCTTCAGGACTCTTTGGTTTTCCAGCATTTTTGTGTATTTGAACCCTTTCCAACAATGACTGTATGATTTTGAGATGCATCTTTTCACACTGAGGACAACTGAGGGACTCATATGCAACTATTACAGAAGGTTCAAACACTCACTGATGCTCCAGAAGGAAAAACCATGCATTAAGAGCCGGGGGTGAAAACTTTTGAACAGAATGGAGATGTGTAAATTTTTCTTATTTTGCCTAAATATGCTATTTTTTAATTTAGTACTGCCCTTCAGAAGCTACAGAAGATAAGTTACATTTATCCTAATCTTCAAATTACAAAAGTTTTCATCCCCGGCTCTTAATGCATGTTGTTTCCTTCTGGAGCATCAGTGAGTGTTTGAACCTTCTGTAATAGTTGCATATGAGTCCCTCAGTTGTCCTCAGTGTGAAAAGATGCATCTCAAAATCATACAGTCATTGTTGGAAAGGGTTCAAAAACACAAAAATGCTGGAAAACCAACAAATTTGAAGGATTTTTCTGAAGAACAGCAGGCAGTTTAACTGTTCAGGACAAACAACTATCACTAAACAAAAAAACACAGCTGTGGATCATTCAGGTAACAACACAGCAATAACAATCAAGGGGATGTAAACTTTTGAACAGGGTCACTTTTATAAATTCAACTATGTAAACATTTTATATTCAGGTCAGTACTAAATAAACAATAACATGCATTTTGTATGATCCCTCTTATTTTGATAAAGTAATTAACATTTTGCAGATTCTGAAAGGAGGATGTGAACTTTTGACCTCAACTGTATACACTTCTGGGCGACTCATACTGAGCAATCAGATGTTTCTTTAAATGTCATTCTGTTTGAGTCAGCGTCCTTATATTCAAATTGAATTCAGAAGGAGTTTGAAAGGTGTTCTTGATTGTGTTCTGACCCTGATGTCCAGGTTAATGCACTTTCCCGTGTTCAATCGGGTCAGACATTACGGCTCAGAACAATCTCACTCTTGAGCGCAATCCCAGCTCATCTCAATCATCTCAAAGCGCAGTTAGTGACGGAATCAGGAATCGGCCGGGTCACGGACTACATGTTTTAGCTCGGCACTGCCGGGGCGGCGTTAACAGGAGATAAGAGGCGTCTAATAGCGGCGGTAATGATGAGCCTGGTGGAATAGCGCTCCCTGAAGTAAAAGCTAAATCTGTCTGATGATGTTGATATGTCTCTTATATAACGCAGTGCCTCTTCATTGCTGGCTGATTGTGTTATTGTCCAAGTAATCAGCATTGTTGTATTTATGAGAAGAAGTGTTTTCAGGCAGGGGAGAGAGCAATGAGTTATGGTTATCTCAAAGGAAAGTGGCTCTCGAAAGGGCAAGTGATGCAAAAGATTATTTCTTAATGGAGAAAACGGCTGGTATTCACGCTCCTGATCAGGACGGATGCAGTTGCTCTGAAAAACCACACAAATCTGACAGCGGCATTAATCGTATTGTAAATCTGGCTGCGGCAAGCTGTGCGGATCAGCCTGGAAGCGTGCCGTTTTATTTGATGGATGTCTACAGAATTAAGTTAACGCACAATTGACAATTCTGCCGTTATTTACTCGTCGTCAGGAGCTTTGTGGACCTCGCTGCAAAAAATGCTTTTCATACTTAGATTTTTTTGTCTGGTTTCCAGCCAAAATATCTAAAAGTATTCAAATCAAGAAGAATTTTCTAGATGAGGAAGAATTATTGTCTTGGTTTCAGAAAAAGCAAGTCACATTTAAGTGCATTTTTGCTTATGGGGTACGCAAAAGTAATCTTATTTTCTGTTTGAAATAAGCAAAAGCTCACTTAATTTTGACTTGTTTTTTCAAGAAAACAAAAAGATCATTTTTACTTGTCTAGAAAATCCTTCAGTGCTGTGTGACACAAAAGGTGAATTTTTGGAGAATATTATGGCTGCTCTTTCGATATGTGACCCTGGACCAAAAAAAAAACAGTCATAAGGGTCAATTTTTTTACATTGAGATGTATACATCACATATGGTTTGTAAGAATAGTACATTATTTGGGCGAGATGCAACTTTTCAAAAAAAAAAAAAAAATCTAGAATCTGAGGGTGCAAAAAAATCTAAATATTGAGAAAATCGCCTTTAAAGTTGTCCAAATTAAAGGGATGGTTCGGAGTAGATTTGACTTCATTGCTATGCACTCCGAAGCCCATGTAAATACCCCATCCAAAAGCTTTTTTACCTTAGTCAAACATTGAGGGAGATATCAGAGTTTTTCGAATGGCTTGCTACAGCCGTACATGGAACATCTGATGTATCTCGTAAATTGCACCACTAAACGTGCACGTAATCTTACCAAACTTCTACAGTAGTGTAAATAGGGTATGTACTCACAAAACGCTGCATCGGAAAATTTGTAAGTCCACCATGAGTGTTTTAGAAACAACTGTTACCCGATCCCTACTAGTCTCAAAAACTACAAATGGCGACACGTCGACGTCACTTCCCTGGTTTGGGAAAAGCACGTAAAAGTCCACCTACAATTTGACATGCACACAGATGTAGTAGGAGGACTTTTACGTGCTTTTCCCAAAGGTAAAAAAGCTTTCGGACGGGGTATTTACATGGGCTTCGGAGTGCATAGCAATGAAGTCAAATCTACTCCGAACCATCCCTTTAAGTTCTTAGCGATGCATATTACTAATCAAAAATTAAGTTTTGATATATTTGTTGCAGGAAATGTACTAAATATAT
Organism: Garra rufa; assembly: GCF_049309525.1. Taxonomy (NCBI): domain Eukaryota; kingdom Metazoa; phylum Chordata; class Actinopteri; order Cypriniformes; family Cyprinidae; genus Garra; species Garra rufa. The sequence goes on from NC_133382.1 coordinate 864,241, forward strand.
TCATGGAACATGATCTTTATTTAATATCTTAATGATTTTTGGCATAAAAGAAAAAAGAAAAATCTATAATTTTGACTCAGGCTATTGCTACTAATATACCCATAGTACTTAAGACTGGTTTTGTGCTTCAGAATCGCATATGGTTTAATCTCAGGCACCAATAGCATTTGGTATCAAATGTTGTTGACACATAATTTTTGAAGTCCACATGACTTTTGTAGAGCATTGTTCACTTCTCTAATGAATGTACTAGTCTAAGAATATGCTGCCAAGTTGTATTGACCACCCTTACGTTGATTTAAATTTTTTTGTTTTGTTTGTTTTTGTCATTTTTGAGCTTGAAAGCCTTAATTTGTATTCAGTTTTATACAACATATATTGTTTGTTGGAATAGGATAATATTTGGGCAAGATACAACTATTAAAATAAAAGCTGGAATCTGAGGGTGCAAAAAATATTGAGAAAATCCCCTTTAAAGTTGTCCAAATGAAGTTCTTAGCAATGCATATCACTAATCAAAAATTACATTTTGATACATTTTTGGTAGGAAATTTACTAAATATTTTCATGGAACATGATCTTTACTTAATATCCTAATAATTTTTGGCATAAAAGGAAAATCAATACTTTTGACCCCTACAAATATACCCCTAAATAAATCTACTTATGACTGTTTTTGTGGTCCAGGGTAACAAATAATAAACTGAATGAAGGTTGTAAGGCTGAAAAATGCTTAAAAATAAATACATCTATATAAGAAGTGGACAAAATCATTATAATTCATAACTGTATATTAACGTTGAGGTTTTTATTAATATAATTTGGGATTTTGGAATGTTTTTTAGTTTTTTCCGGTATTTAAATAATCTATTGTCTTTGTTGTTGTTTAACACACAAAAAAGTGTTCTCTTTTTTTGCATTCATTTATAACCATCTTGTCCATTCATTTTATTTAGTAAATTGAATAAAAATGAAGGTTGTCAAGCCAAAAATGACAAAAAACACCCTGAAATCAACTTAAGGGTGGTCAACTTGGCAGCATATTTTAAGACTTAGGAATTCATTAGAGAAGTGAACAATGCACTACAAAGTGCCATCATTCCTGAGATTAAACCATATGTGACCCTGGACAATAGCCAACAATGCATTGCATGGGTCAAAATTAAACAACATTCTTTTATGCCAACGATCATTAGGATATTATGTAGAGATGATATTTAGTAAATTTTCTTTTCGATTAGTAATATGCATTGCCAAGAAGTTCATTTGCACAACTTTAAAGGCAGTTTTCTCAGTATTTAGATTTTTTGCACCCTCAGATTTTCAAGCTTTTTCAATTTTCAATGACCCTTATGACTGGTTTTGTGGTCCAGGGTCACATATGCGACCCTGGAGCACAAAACCAGTCTTAAGTCGCTGGGGTATATTTGTAGCAATAGCCAAAAATACATAGTATGGGTCAAAATTATTGATTTTTCTTTTATGTCAAAAATCATTAGGAAATTAAGTAAAGATCATGTTCCATGAAGATTTTTTGTAAAATTCCTACTGTAAACATATCAAAATGTAATTTTTGATTAGTAATATGCATTGCAAAGAACTTAATTTGGAGAACTTTAAAGGTGATTTTCTCAGTATTTTGATTTTTTACACCCTTAGATTTCAGTTTTTCAAATAGTTGTATCTCGGCCAAATATTGTCCTATCCTAACAAACCATACATCAATAGAAAGCTTATTTATTGAGCTTTCATATGATGTATATATCTCAGTTTTGTAAAATTTAACCTTATGACTGGTTTTGTGGTCCAGGGTCACATATTACAACCACCGAATTTGACAAGAGTACAGCAGAGAAAAATCGTCTCACAAAGTGATCACATGGCTTCATAAGTCTTGGAATAGAGCGCATGAGTCTTATGGATGATTTTTAATGATGTTTTCATGTTACTTTATCAATTTTCAAACTTGACAGCTCCAGTCTCCATTGACTATATGGAAAAGTATATTCTTCTAAATCCTCCATCGGAGAAAGAAAGTGTTGCATGTTTGTAGTGATATGAGGGTGAGTGCATCATATCATAATTTTGTGAATGTATTGAGTGCATTGGTTTGTCTCGTTCACAGACAGCGATGATTGTTTATTCAGTGCAGGTCGGGATGGTGGGAGCAGATGTACTCATTAAACATGTATGGTAACGTGTCTCTTAGATCAGTCAGTCAGAATCACAATCAGACAAATCTCCACGGTGGCCGTCTGGATGTCTTTTCAATGCTGAGCCGGTAGTAACGCTGGGCTTAATGTAACCTAATAGTATCGGAGCGAGCTGAAGTAATACTAATGCGTGTTTGCGGAGTCCCACCGGCCGCAGAGAGCCGAGCCCAACGCTGCGAGACTCCATTAGTAAGAGAAACCAGAGATTAAAGCCCTGTTTGGACGGAACTAGGTTTGGTGGAAATCGCTTTGTGATTGTAATCTGGTCTGAATCAAACATGTGTTTTTGTGAGACAAACCAGGGTGAAAATTACTGAGAAATTGCCTACAGTTTTTGGCTAACATTTTGGAAACGCTTCAACTGCAGTATGTTATTTTATCTTTTCATTTGCTTTCAGCTTTGCTGGATTTCCGAGCTACGTTTATCAGCTCACATTCAGTTTACATTTAGACCTGTTTTTTCAAAGTTGCTGGCTGCTGGGATCCTACACTGCAAAAAAAAGCTTTCCTTGCTTAGATTGTTGTTTTGTTTCCAGCCAAAATATCTTAAGATTCTTAAATCAAGAAGGATTTTCTAGACGAGTAAAGATTATTGTCTTCTTTTCAGAAAAAAACAAGTCAAAATTACGTGTGTTTTTACTTGAAACAAGTTTTTTTTCTCACCCCATTGGCAGATTATTTAGCTTGTTTTAAGCAAAAACTCACTTAATTTTTTCTGAAAACAAGACAATAAATTTTACTTGTCTAGAAAATTCTTCTTCATTTAGAATTTGTAGATATTTTGGCTGAAAACAAGACAAAAAATCTTAGTAATCTTAGTAAGAAAACATTTTTTTTGCAGTGAATCGAGTATAATGTGAGAATCAAATCATTAAAAATAAGAGCGTGTTCACAGATTTCTCAAAATGCTTTTATGATCATATGACTTTCTCAAATCCATTATATCAAATCCATTCATATTGTTTTTTTTTTTGTTTTGTTTTTTTGTCCTGAATTGCAGTACAAATATATAAACATTCTTAAATTAAAAAGGAGAAGCAAAATGATACACTGCAAAAAAAAAAGCTTTTCTTACTTAGATTGTTTTTGTCTTGTTTCCAGCCAAAATATCTAAAAAAAAATCTTAATTAAATAAGGATTTTCTAGATGAGTAAAAATTATTTTCTTGTTTAACAAAAAAAAAAAAAAACAAGTCAAAATGAAGTGAGTTTTTGCTTAGAACAAGCAAAAAAAATCTGCCAATGGGGTCAGAAAAACAATCTTATTTCAAACTAAGATTACAAACTAAGAAAACAAGATTATTTTTCTAACAACCTTGGCAGATTGTTTTGCTTGTCTTAATTTGGAGTGATTTTTTTTCTGAAAACAAGACAATTTTTTACTCGTCTATAAAATCCTTGATTTAAGAATTGTTTGATATTTTGGCTGGAAACAAAATAAAAATCATCACAAAAAGCAACTTTTTTTTGCACTGTTTAATAAGAAAAAAAAATCTTACTCCACTGGCAGGTATTTTACTTTAAGCATCAACTTGGTTCATTTTGAGACACTTTTCAATATGTATGAAATAAATAGTCTCTGAATGGGTGCCGTCAAGTGAGTCCAAACAGCTGATAAAAACATCACAATAATCCACTCTACTCCAGTCCATCAGTTAACTTCTTGAGATGACAAAAGCTGAAACAAATCCATCATTAAGACATTTTTTAACTAAAATACAAGTCCATAATCTCTAATAACGCTTCCTCCAGTGAAATAGTCCATCTCCTGTTGTCTCTCTCGTCAAAATCCAGCCACATATTTGTTTAGAGCCATTTTGGACTGTTTTGGCTTGTATTTAAACTAAAGGAATAGTTTATCCAAAAATAAAAAAATAGCTGTAAATGTGCCCACCCTCAGGTCATTCAAGATTAGGATGTGTTTGTTTGTTCATCAGATTTGTAGAAATGTGTCATTCCATCACTGTCTCACCAATGGATGTGAATGGGTGCCGTCAGAATGAGAGTCCAAACAGCTGATAAAAACATCACAATAATCCACAATAACCACTCCAGTCCATCAGTTAACATCTGGAGAAGACAATAGCTGAAACAAATCCATCATTAAGACATTTTTTCAACTAAAATACAAGTCCATGATCTATAATAACGCTTCCTCCAGTTAAAAAGTGGTCTGGTCTGAATCAGGAGAGAAATCATTTACAAGCCAAAACAGCTCTAAACAAAAATGTGGCTGGATTTTGATGTGAGAGACAACAGGAGATGGACTTTTTCACTGGAGGAAGCGTTATGCATGGATTATGGACTCGTATTTTAGATAAAAACGTCTTAGTGATGGATTTGTTTCATTTTTGTCTTCTCAAGATGTTAACTGATGGACTGGAGTGCTGTGGATTACTTGTGTTTTTTAAGGTCATTCTGACGGCACCCATTCACTGCAGAGGATCCATTGGTTAGCAAGTAGTGAAATCTGATGAACAAACAAACTCATCTTAATCTTGGATGACCTGAGGGGGAGTCAGTTTTCAGCAGATTTTCATTTGCAGATTAACCGTTTCTCTCGATTAGATATTTGTACAGGAAAACAAGACAAAAATACTAAGTAAGAGTGCCATTTTTGCAGTGTACAGAGATCATCCGTATCAGTACATGTAGTCGTCGCTTAATAATTGCAACTCAAACATCGCTCAGAAAACAAATCTCATCCGAAGGAAGAGATGTGTAGGAGGAAAAAAACAAGTCTGAAAAAGAAAGATGAAAGGGCAACGATATAAATAATGCACTGAGGTAAGAGATGATCTCAGTGAAAAGAAGAGCGAGAAATACTCACAACCCAAATGATGTAACGACGAATGAATAAAAGGGAGGAAGGAAGATAAGAAAAGAAGGATGAAAGGAAAAAAAAGGTGTGAGGATAATGGCAAGGTAAGGGATTCGGGGTGAGAAGTGGAACGATGGAGATGGAGGAGAATGCTGGCTGCGGATTGGCTGAGCTCCGGCGGTGGAGGAGATCAAAGCGGCTCAAACCCCCAGAGCTCACGTCACGTTCTCATCCGCACAGAGACCGGCGGAGAAACCGCAGAGATGAGGAGGTGTGAATGGAACCGGAGGAGTGCAGATTGTAGATTATATAATGTTGTAGAGGTATTGTGTTGTGTGTGGCTGAACGGAGAGATGCTGAAGACATGGAAACCTAATTAGAGCTTTCCAGAACAGAATGGAAAGGAAGAATGGAGACTGAGGTGTGACGCAACACAATAAAACCTGAGCTTAAAGCGATAGTTTGTGTAAAAATGAAAACGCTGGCTTTGTTTTCTCTCCCTAATATCACTAGACAAACCCTGTCAGCTGTGGAACTCAAAACAAGATGTTCAGTGGAATGTCCAAGCTGCTCTTTTTCATACTATTTACATGATATTTTCTTTTGGAAGAAAGAAAGTCACCCTCATAAAAAAGAAATTAAGTGTGCTATTAGACTAATTCTTTTAAACTAAAACAGTAAACAGTCTACTTCTCAGAAATATACTTAAAATGACATTTAAGTATACTTAAATATATATGCTTGACTTATACGTTAAGTTGTTATCCGCTAGGGGCGCTGTTACACATCTTCTGAACAGAATTTACTAAACACAAGTGAAGAAGAAACCGAAACAACAGATGCTTCCACATGAGATCTCATGGGATCCTACAATGCAAAAACAGTTTGTCTTAATTAGATTTTTTGCCCAAATATCTACATATTCTTAATTCAAGGATTTTCTAGACGAGTGAAACAAGTGAGTTTAGAATAATCTGCCAATGGGATAAGCAAATTACTCTTGTTTTCTGTTTGAAATATTTTTTTCTTAGCCCATTGGCAGATTATTTTGTTTATTCTAAGCAAAAACTTAATTATTACTTGTTTTTTTTTTTCTGAAAACAAGAAAATAATTTTTACGAGAGAACGAAACCATTAAAAAGAGTGTGTTCACAGATTTCTCAAAATGCATTTCTGATGACTTTCTCAAATCCATTAGTTATAAAGTGTTTTCCTCAGTTTTTTTTTCGTCATACATTGCAATGCAAATATCTAAACATTCTTAAATTAAAAAATGAGAAGCAAAATCATTCACTGCAAAAAAATGCTTTTTTTTTCTTAGATATTTTTGTCTTGTTTCCAGCCAAAATATCTAAAAATTCCTAAATCAAGAAGAATTGTCTAGACGAGTAAAAATTATTTTCTTGTTTAAAAAACAAAACAAAAATCAAGTCAAAATTAAGTGAGTTTTTGACTTATACTTAGAAAAAGTTAGTTGTTATCCGCTAGGGGCGCTGTTACACATCTTCTGGACAGAATTTCCAAAACACAAGTGAAGAAGAAACCGAAACAACAGATGCTTCCACATGTAATCTAACTCAATCATCAGACAGAAAACAGCATCAAAACCATAGATATGGAAAACTGTGGAACGTTATGGAATAAAATGTCCACCCATGAAGAGGAAATAATGACTGTCAAGCTTTGGGCTGTTGATCAACTCCCTCTACGTTTGATTATCATCAATAGTCTTTTTTTAGCTTTTTGATCAAAATGTTGTTTATTTATTGTTTATTTACTAAACTTACCCACATTCAAGTGTTTATAAAAAAGAATGCATGAAGCTAGAATCAAACGTTTTTGTTCACAAACAGATCCCCTGTTCTTTCTTTTAATGTTTTGTTCAGATATTCAAATCACAAAATATATACACATTAATACCTAAATAGGGACATAGTAGTATGATCTAAAGTTCACTTAAAGAAAACTTATGAGTATACTTGCAGTATAAAACTACTAAACTAGTGGTTTACTGAGACTATACTTCAAAGTGCACTAAAAATGTGTAAAAAGTATTTAATTAGTAAACTATCAGTATATCTATAAGTTCACTTTTAGTATACTTGCAGGAGAAACTGAAAACATAGATGTAAACCAGTTGTCTACTCAAACTTTACCACTGTTATACTTAAAAGTATACTTTTATATACTAGAAAGTGGGCCAATTTAGTCCCAATGAGTATTGAAATAGTACACTTAAAGCGAGACACTGCAGGTGAATAGAGTAAAAAAAAAAATTAACTACTAGTTATGACCTTACTTACCCAGTTGATTGATTACATTGATAATTGCAAACATTTTTTGTATTTTAAGTTTTCTAAAATGTTAGGTTTAAATATGCAAATGAGGCACTGTTTAATGAATATGTGCTAATTTGCATACATTTCTAAAACAAAAATCTAAACGCTGGATGAAATCAGTTTCAGAATTGTTTAATTGTTTTTTTGGCATATTAGGGTCATTTTGTCACTCCATAATTCAAAAAAAAACTTAGAACAGACAGGAAACACTATATTTTTTTCCATTTTTTGAGGAATGAAATGTTGTATAAAATCAAGCTAATTATATCTGAACAAATCCCTCTGTAAAAACCTTCAGGAGATAGACAGGAACACAAATGTAAAGTGTGGTGTGTGTAAGTGCTGCTGAAGTGGAGATTTATGGCTCAGTGTAGAAGAAAAAACTCTTGGCCTTTAAAAATATGGATTGTAATTGAAATCTATTGACAAATAGATAAAGTGCTATAAAAGAAAGACTTAACAGTGTCTTTTGGGTGTTTTCTTTCCTCTAGTCTGAAAAAACATTTAATGAAACACCAAAAAGAACACAGTATACTTCTTTTTGGTAAGGGCATACCGGTTGGGAATATCATGAGGGTGATTTAAATGATGACAAAACCTTCATTTTTGTATGAATTACGGCTTTATCCGGCACTGAACAAAGTCGGGCTGTGTTGCTTGGCTGGAATCATTACTATTACGTTTGTATTTCCCATATTGCGTAACAAGACTCTAACTGGTCCAATAAGGGCAGCTCAGTCTGACTCAGCTCGATTCTAATGCACTGGAAGGTCCTCATGAGAACAGAGCATCTTTAATTCTGTCGGAAAGCTGCTGTAATTGCTTGTTTTCCAGTCTCACTGCGAGCAGAACCTCAGATTCGTCCACCTGCGGTTTTAAAAAATAAGATGCACCTGTGGCTCCGAACACACACACGTTTTCACACACTCGAACTCAATTCTAAATGTATTATCTCGGAACAAGGCTGTCTTGTCATATACACACAAGCACACATGATAACACACCCAAAATCAATTTCAACGTGATTACTTTATTTTTCTGTGGAGAACCCTTTCTATTTCATCTGATGCACTTATGATGAGACGTCCACTCACACAAAGTCATTCTGAGAAGACTCCTTGAGCTCTGTGGAATATATCAAAAATAACCATCAAACTGAAAATAACACAAACTGCCTCTCAAAAACAACGCAAGTCTCTCACAGTTGTGCTCTCAGACAGGTTTGAGCTACAGCAGAGACCAGCCCTGTCATGACTATTTCATGATTATATGATGAAAATATGATTAATGGTGACAACAATAATTTTACTGATTAAATTATAAACTACTAATTATATCATATGTATAATTCTATATTAATCATATAAGAGATTTGCACTTTAAAAGCACCATGAAAGTGGTTCAGCCAGTGATCATTTTGGCACAGGTTGGATATTAATAACGTCATGCACCATTGATTTTTCACCGTATTTGGTACTTTGACAGTGTTTTGTTTGATTTATTTTATTTTCTGTAAAGTTAGTTTGAAACCCATTTCTTGCTTGGAATAAAAAGTAAAAAAGGTACTTTTTATCTCACAATTTCCGACTGTTTTTCTTAGAATTGTGAAAAAAAGGCAGAATTGTGAGATAAAAAGCACCTTTTTTTTACTAGTAAATATAAATGAGTCAAGGATGAAAAAGGGTTTAAGCATAAAAAACAGTAAGTGTTTTTTTAATAAATGTAAAATGCTATAAATGCAATCTTGTCAGACATATTTACAACAAAAATCAAGTTATGACATATTAAAAAATGAATTACTTTCACCCCAAATACTAATTAGTTGTAATATTACATTTTTATAATTTGCCACTATCCTAGGTTTTTCCCATTTGTCAGTAATTGTTTTACTCATTTAAAACACAATAAAATGTAATATGCTCCCTTATTCTTTTATATATTTAAATATGTACAAGTCGGAATAAGCATGTTGTTTGAATTTTTACATAAATATTGTTACACTAAATAACAATGTAGCATTATTTCAACCAAATGTTGACTTTTTTATTCTTGAAAAACATGAAACCTTAAACGTAGACCCTTTACTTACATTTAATGTGCTTTTTATGCACTTTTGTACATTTCTTTTGATGTGGACATCTTAACGTCTTTGACTCATAACTCTGACTTCTGTTTTTTAATTTCAACCATGGAACAAAAAATAAATAAGGTAATTTTGACTTTTTATTCTGAGTTTATATCTGTCTTCTGAGTTTAGATTTTGCAATCTAGAATCAAAAGATACAAAATCTCAGAACTGCAAGATGTTAATGTGCAATTAACTACAAATAAACTCATAATTATGAAAATAAAATCAAAATTGTGATTGCTAATCTAGTTGTCAGTTACATTGGCTCCTCATCCCATCCTGACTGACTGGCAGGATCTTCCTGTCAGCCGCTCTGACTCCAGTCCAACCCCTCCCCAAAATTCCCAGCTGCTGCGTTCATCCCATATACAGAAGCGTTCTTGCCCAGATCGCTTCCCATGATTCCCAGTCATCTCCAGTCCAGTCTTAGACTTCCTAGGCTCACACATGCTCAGTTAACACCAGAGAAGTCTTGTAGGACTCGCATGGAGACACTCGTCCTTACCAGTTTTAGTTTGGACAGATTTGGCTCTAAAGCGTCTAGTCCTGGACTGATGAATGAGTGTTGTGTTCACATTTGTAGCTTCAAACCTTCTGTCTTCCTGATCCGGATTTAATCAGACTTCTGTGGGACTCTGATCATCTCCAGCCTCTCACTTTGTGCTGTAAATCTGGGCTTTCATCAGATTATGATATGCATTTCCTCTGACAAACTGTTTGTAAGCATCATTTTGGAATGTGCTCAAAGATTAATGCGCACACTTGTTTGAGCTACAGATTGAATTTACTTCAAATTTTTGGAAAAGTATTTTCTTTCATGCATTCACATACTAATGGCTCCTTTCTTAATGGTTCTGAGCAGTTGCTGGGGTGCTTTGTGGGGTTGCCAAGTTGTAAGGCATATCTGTGCATTTGCTATAGAGTTCTGAATGGTTGCTATGCAGTTGCTAAAGTGTTTTGTGTGGTTGCCAGGTGGTAAGACATAACTATCCATTTGCTATAGAGTTTTGAACGGTTGCTATGCAGTTGCTAAAGTGTTTTGTGTGGTTGCCAGGTGGTAAGACATAACTATCCATTTGCTATAGAGTTTTGAACGGTTGCTATGCAGTTGCTAAGGTGTTTTGTGTGGTTGCCACTTCACAGGTGGTAAGACATAACTATCCATTTGCTATAGAGTTTTGAACGGTTGCTATGCAGTTGCTAAGGTGTTTTCTGTGGTTGCCAGGTGGTAAGACATGACTATCCATTTGCTATAGAATTTTGAACGGTTGCTATGCAGTTGCTAAGGTGTTTTGTGTGGTTGCCACTTCACAGGTGGTAAGACATAACTATCCATTTGCTATAGAGTTTTGAACGGTTGCTATGCAGTTGCTAAGGTGTTTTCTGTGGTTGCCAGGTGGTAAGACATAACTATCCATTTGCTATAGAGTTTTGAACGGTTGCTATGCAGTTGCTAAGGTGTTTTCTGTGGTTGCCAGGTGGTAAGACATGACTATCCATTTGCTATAGAATTTTGAACGGTTGCTATGCAGTTGCTAAAGTGTTTTGTGTGGTTGCCAGGTGGTAAGACATAACTATCCATTTGCTATAGAGTTTTGAACAGTTGCTATGCAGTTGCTAAAGTGTTTTGTGTGGTTGCCAGGTGGTAAGACATGACTACCATTTGCTATAGAATTTTGAACGGTTGCTATGCAGTTGCTAAAGTGTTTTGTGTGGTTGCCAGGTGGTAAGACATAACTATCCATTTGCTATAGAGTTTTGAACGGTTGCTATGCAGTTGCTAAGGTGTTTTGTGTGGTTGCCACTTGCCAGGTGGTAAGACATAACTATCCATTTGCTATAGAGTTTTGAACAGTTGCTATGCAGTTGCTAAAGTGTTTTGTGTGGTTGCCAGGTGGTAAGACATGACTACCATTTGCTATAGAATTTTGAACGGTTGCTATGCAGTTGCTAAAGTGTTTTGTGTGGTTGCCAGGTGGTAAGACATAACTATCCATTTGCTATAGAGTTTTGAACTGTTGCTATGCAGTTGCTAAGGTGTATTGTGTGGTTGCCAGGTGGTAAGACATAACTATCCATTTGCTATAGAGTTTTGAACTGTTGCTATGCAGTTGCTAAGGTGTATTGTGTGGTTGCCAGGTGGTAAAACATAGTTATGCATTTGCTATAGAGTTCTGAATGGTTACTATTCAGTTGCTAAGGTGTTTTGTGGGGTTGCCAGGGTGTAAGACATATCTATGCATTTGCTATAGCGTTCTTAAGGGTTGCTGTGCAGTTGCTAGGATGTTTTATGTGGTTGCAAGGTGGTAAGACATAACTATGCATTGGTTATAGAGTTCTGAATGGTTGCTATGCGTTTGCTAGGGTATTTTGTGGGGCTGCCAGGTGTTAAGGAATATCTTTGCATTTGCTACAGAGTTCTAAATGGTTGCTATGCAGTTGCTAAGGTGGTTTGTGTGGTTGCTAGGTGGTAAGACATCTATGCATTTGCTATAAAGTTTTGAACGATTGCTATTCAGTTGCTTAGGGTGTTTTGTGGGGTTGCCAGGTGTTAAGACATATCTATGCTTTTACTTTAGTGTTCTGAGTGGTTGCTATGCAGTTGCTAGGGTGTTTTGTGTGGTTGCCAGGTGCTAAGGCATATCTGTGCATTTCCAATAGTATTCTGAACAGTTGCTATGCAGTTGCTAGGGCGGTTTGTGTTGTTGCCAGGTGCTAAGGCATATCTGTGTATTTCCAATAGTATTCTGAACAGTTGCTATGCAGTTTCTAGGGTGTTTTGTGTGGTTGCCAGGTGCTAACCCATAGTGTTCTGAGTGTAGCTATGTGGTTGCTAGGGTACTCTTTGTGTTTTCAGGGGCTGGGAAAGTAACTGATTACATGTAATTAGGATCACAAAATCAAATTACTTTCCAAAAATTAAATACTTGTAATTGAAATATATTACATGTTAAAGTAGTTGTAATCAGACTACAGTTACTATTTATGATTTGATGATTACTTTTAGATTACATACAAAAGTAATCTGAAAGCAAACAAGCAGTAAACTGATTATGACCTAAAATGTATAATATGTGACCCTGGAGCACAAAACCAGTCTTAAGTAGCACATATTTGTAGCAATAGCCGAAAATACATTGTATAGGTCAAAATTATAAATTTTTCTTTTATGCTTTTATAAAAACCATTAGGATATTAAGTAAAGATCATGTTCCATGATGATATTATCCTACAGTAAATATATCAAAACGTAATTTTTGATTAGTGACATGCATTTACTAAGAACTTAATTTGAACAACTTCAAAGGCGATTTTCTCAATATTTAGATTTTTTTGCACCCTCAGATTCCAGATTTTCAAAAAGTTGTATCTCGGCCAGATACCATCCTATCCTAACAAACCATACATCAATGAAAAGCTTATTTATTCAGCTTTGTACAAATGTAAAAATCTCAATTAAAAAAAAAAAAAAAAAGATCCTTTTGACTGGTTTTGTGGTCCAGGGTCACATATAATGGATTGCATTACTAACTACTAACGCTTGTCTTATGTCTGATGAGATGAGCTCATCTTCATCCTGTGTTTCTGTCCCATCAGCCACCAGTTCAGCTCATCTGGAGGACCTGGCGTATCTGGATGAGCAGAGACACGCCCCCCTGCGCACCTCGCTGCGGATGTCCCGACAGAACACGGGCGCGGGCCGCTCCGGGCAGGACCTGCGAGGTGAGCGATGTTCCGCTGTTTAGCTTCCATTCACATCCGACTGATGCTATGAACGTCAGTTCACTGATAGATCTGGCCAGATATCAGAAAGTGTCCACAGATCAGCATTCTTTATTCTCTTGCTGACTTTTTGTGGTGCTGAAGGCAGGACTGTGTCCTCATCTGCTCTCTGTCTCTGTGTCAGAGTCCACTGAGATGCTGCGTTTAACCTCACTCCTAAACATATGAATGTGTATTGCATATTAAAATTTCCATCTATTTGGATTACATTAACTATTAAATTAAATGGGATGCATATTTGTCAGTCATACATAAATGAAAGTGTAGATTTCTGTAATAGTTCTCAATAAAATGAATGATTTAAATACAGATTAAATGTGTTATAAATAAATCCCAGTTGTTTCAGTCTCATACATTTTAACTAACTGAATATTGCTTGCAACACAACTATTTTAACCACGTTTGTAACTAAAAGTAAATTATTTTATTTTCATACTAAACATATTTATGTCACTTCTAAGCATTTTGAATAAATGCATTTTTGAAAAAGATTATTTAAATAAAGTCATATAGATGCCATGAGTTAATAAACAATGCCATGATTTCATGGTTTCAATTTTTCTGCCAAAAATTCATGGCATAGTTTATTATTTATTATTTGCATCTATTTGATTTAAATTAAAACTGTTACCTCTGAAGAAAATAACATACTCAGTTATAATCTATGAGCAAATATGAGTTAAAATATGACTAGCAGTGCAACAAGCTATATTTAGTTCATTAAAATGTATGAGACTGAAACAACTGGGATTTATTGATGATAAATATATAAACCTGGATGAAAAAAAATAATATTTGTTAAAAAAAAAATAAAAAAAAATAATAATATATATATATATATATATATATATATATATATATATTTGTTTGTATTTTATATATATTTGTTTTGTTTTTTTTGTTTTAACAAATATTCAATTAATTTCAAGCAACAGTTTTTTTAGAGTGAATGTGATTGCGTATGCAGTATATGTATATATAAACTGATGACCTGATGTACTAAAATGACTTATAAATAAAAAAATTAAAAGTAAGAATAATAAATTACTAAGAATAATAACAATGCAACACACAACAAACAGAACAAAATTTAAAATTTTAACATTTTAAACTTTTATATTTTAAATTTTACAATTAAAAAAAGTAAAAATATAAAAATAAAAACAAATCCCAAGTATTTATAAAAGACTATAGTTTTATTTCAATTATAGTAACCTAACACAGGTGCTACAGGAAAAGGAAGTAGAGGCTGGTTTGACGCAGGTGCGGCTAATGTCCATTGCGTGAGACTCATCTGGACTCAAAGGCTCTCACTCATCCTTCATCTTCAGCACATAATTAGGAGACCAGGGCCTTGGAGTGACCTCAAACGCTCCGTTTCCCTAGACGCTCACACACAGAACACACACACAGTCATTCACACACACACACACACACACACACACACACACACACACACACACACTGCTCGCTCAGTGACGTTAGACTGTGTTACTCCTGCTGGTCTGGCGAGCCGCTCTCACCTGGTGAATAATTAAAATAGCTCTCAACGCATCCGCTTCACGATCAGGAGAGAAAACATGAAGGTGACTCTCAGAACATGATATGGCTTATTATTAACCAGTGCCTCCAGGAACCATCGTCCTCCTGACAGCAACTAACATTTCAGTTAAACATAACATGCTTTAGCCACAAAAATCACAAAGAAAGAAAGAAATAAAATAAAAAAATTAATTTGATTGCAATAGAATTAACAGGGCAACTCAAACATAAAAAACATACATTTAAAATGTTTTGTAAAAAAAATGTGTTTAAGTGAGGTGTGACAGAATTGCAAAAAATATTTAGTATTTATAATTTCTATGAAGATCTTGTGAAACAAGTAACAAGTGAGCTTCGTAATGCATTGCTTTTTGTTTTCCTTCAGTCTTAGGCTTATTCATTTCACTTTTTGGTGTGAAAGGGCTTTTACATTTGCTAAAACTCAAAGTTTTTATATTAAAAGCAAACAATCATAACATATTACTTTTCATAAACATTGCCTGTACAACAGCAGATTTTGCAACTAAGTTTAGGGTCTGTAAGATTTTTAGTGTAAGGCAAAATGCAAGTAAAACCTGACTCCACCCTGACTTTGGTAATCTACTAATAATATAACTTTTACATTGCCCATCAAAAGTTTACAATAACTACATTTTTTTAAATTTCTCTTAAAATTGCATTTATTTAATTAAAAATACAGAAAAAATCGGTAAAATTGTGAAATATTATTACAATGTAAAATACCTGTTTTCTATCTGCATATTTGTTCAAATGTAATTTATTTCTGTGATGAAGTGCTGATTTTTTTTAGCATCATTACTCCGGTCCTCAGAGTCACATGATCCTTCAGAAATCATTATAATTCTTATTACAACTGTTGAAAATTCTATGATGAATCAAAAAGCTCATAATAACAGCATTTATTTGAAATATAAATCTTTTGTATCATTTTAAATGTTGCAAAAGATTGTAACATGTTTAAAACTGTCACTTTTGAATTCAGAGGCGGACAGTAGTGAAGTATTTTTACTCTTTTCCATTGTCTGTACTGTATCAAAGCGTTTTTCTTCAGAAAACTTCACTTCACAACATTCCAAAGCATAATATTGTACTTTTTACTGCACTACATTCTATATTAAATATCATTTAATACTAAATTACTCTAGGAAACTATTGCTTTCTTACTTTCACTAAGGTAAAAGTTATTAAAAAATGTACTAAATACAAGAAAGTACTTCATTTTTAATGTATTTGTATCCAGTGTTGAGGAAAGTTACTTTTAAAAGCAATGCATTACAATATTGAGTTACTCCCTAAAAAAGTAACTAATTATGTTACTTTTGCGTTACTTTTTAAATCTGGGCAGGGCTTGCTTGTTTGTTTTTAATATAAAAAGTTGTATTTTTGTCAAATGTAAAAGCCTTTTCACACCAAAAGCCTCAGACTTAGAGAAAAATAAAGTCATGTCTGTACAGTAGACCACAGAAGAACAAATAAAAAGCAATTTAAAAAAAAGGAAAACAAATGTTAGATTATCTTGAGTAATGTTTTCTTATTAGTATGGATGAATTGGATCATTGAAGGACAGCAGCAAAGACATCAGTTAATAAAATGGGATTAAATACATAAAGGATATTTGTATTATTATCAATAAATGAGGGGGGACAGTAACTGGTGTTACTTATT
Organism: Garra rufa; assembly: GCF_049309525.1. NCBI lineage: Eukaryota > Metazoa > Chordata > Actinopteri > Cypriniformes > Cyprinidae > Garra > Garra rufa. The sequence goes on from NC_133382.1 coordinate 880,752, forward strand.
TGAAAAAGTAACTCAAATATTTTCTTCTCAATTAAAAAGTAATGCGTTACTTTATATTACTTTTTCAAGTAACTAGTAATTATGTAACTTGCGTTACTTGTAATGTGTTCCCCCCAACACTGGTTATAAGTATCAAAGTAAAACAAACAACTTTTATTCATGAAATGTAGTGCAGTAAAAAGTATGACATTATGCTTTGGAATATAGTAAAGAAAAACACTAATAAACTACAGATACACTGCAAAAAATGCTTTTCTTGCTTAGATTTTTTTTTCCAGCCAAAATATGTAAATATTCTTAAATCAACAAGGATTTTATTTCTTACCCCATTGGCAGATTATTTAGCTTGTTCTAAGCAAAAACTTATTTAATTTTGACTTGTTTTTCTGAAAAAAGACAATATTTTTTACTCGTCTAGAAAATCCTTCTTGATTTAAGAATTTGTAGATATTTTGGCTGGAAACAAGACAAAAAAATTAAGTAAGAAAAGCATTTTTTGCAGTGCATCTGTAGTTTATCAGAGTTTTTTTCTAATTTATTTCTGAATAATATCTAATTTATTTAAAAGTAATTTTTACTTGTCTAGAAAATCCTTCTTGATTTAAGATATTATTTTATATTTTGGCTGGAAACAAGAAAAAAAAATCTAAGATAAGCATTTTTTGCAGTTTTTTTCAAACAGAAAACAAGATTATTTTTCTTTGCCCATCGGCAGATTATTTAGCTTGTTCCAAGCAAAAAACTTGTTTTTCTGAAAACAAGACAATAATTTTGACTCGTCTAGAAAATTCATCTTGATTTAAGAAGTTTTAGATATTTTGGCTGGAAACAAGTCAAAAAATCAAAGAGAAGCATTTTTTGCAGTGTACTTTTTAAATTTACTGGAGTGAAGTAAAAACATTCCCCAAACATTTGAATGGATACAAAAAACAAAAATATTTTTTTACACAAAGAAACGTTAAAAAAAAGGAACAGTGAAAGCTGCGAGATGATTGAAGATGATTGAACACTCCGCCTCTAATGCCGTCTCCAGAGCTTAACTTATTAAATACATAATGTTCCTGTAAAGTAACATAAGCGCAGCACTTGACTGTGTGTCACTGCTCTCAATACAATACTCTGAGTGCTAGTCATGGCCGGATTATTCAGCTCTTAACTAAAGCAGCAGCTCTCCATCAGAGCCATTGACTGTCATGACTGATCGCTCAAGGATTGGAAACATCTTTAGGTGTGTGTTTCATACAATCCCTACAGAAACTGCACTGATGCCATCAAATCCTAAAATCACTCTCATGTTTTCATTTAGCGCTCATTACTCACTGGATCATGTGATCTGAAGACTGCAGGAATGATGCTGAAAATGCAGCTCTGATCACGGAAATAAATTACATTTGAACAGATATTCACTTAGAAAACAGCTGTTTTAGATTACAATATTATTTCACATTTTTACTGATTTTACTGTATTTTTAATCAAATAAATACAATTTTAAGACAGCTTTAAAATCATAGTTACAGAAATGCTATTTAAAAGCTTTTTTATTACTATTACTAAATCTGTCGACACTAACTCCTCCTCGAGCTTTAACTCTACAAACTCCAAACTCAGGCCAGATGTTCAGACTGATCTGACTCCAGCTGCTGGATCTTTTCAGACTGATCCGACTTACGGTTTCCCTAAAAATGATGATGAAAACTGGGAAAAATCCCATAGACTTACATTGAGGGAATGTTAATCATGCTAGCAACTTGCTAATCATTTTGACATTTTAGCAATTTGTTAATCATGCAAGAAACATGTTAGCAACATGCTAATCATGGTAACGTCTTGTCAATCATGCTAGAGTCATGCTAGAAACTTGTTAATCATGGTAAAATGCTAATCATGCTAACAACTTGCTAATCATGCTAAAAACATGTTAGGAACATACTAACAACTTGCTAATCATGCTAACTTCTTGTCAATCATGCTAGAATAATGTTTAAAACTTTTTAATCATGTTAACATGCTAATCATGCTAACAACATGCTAACCATGCTAACAACTTGCTAATCATGCTAACATCTTGTGAATCATTCTAGAGTCGTGCTAGACACTTGTTAATCATGGTAACATGCTAATCATGCTAACAACTTGCTAATCATGCTAACCATGGTAACAACTTGCTAATCATGCTAAAAACATGCTAACCATGCTAACAACTTGCTAATCATGCTAGAAACTCATTAATCATGCTAAAAACATGTTAGCAAAACATACTAACAACTTGCTAATCATGCTAACATCTTGTGAATCATTCTAAAGTCATGCTAACATGCTAATCATGGTAACAACATGCTAACCATGCTAACAACTTCCTAATCATGCTAACATTTTGTGAATCATTCTAGAGTCATGCTAGAAACTTGTTAATCATGCTAACATGCTAATCATGCTAGCAACTTACTAATCATGCTAACATCTTGTCAATCATTCTAGAGTCATGCTAAAAACTTGCTAATCATGCTACAAGCATACTAGAAACTCGTTAATCATGCTACAGACATGCTAGCAACTTGTTAATCGTGCTAGCAGCTTGCTAAATCATGCTACAAACATTCTAGAAATATACTAGCAACTTGCTAATGCTTAAACCTTAAAACTTGTTTAAACTTTCCAAACGTTCTGGTCCAGCTTTCTCAAGCCAACTAAGTTTGTGTTGACGATCTTTATTAATCCAGTTCTAAAGTGTTGATGGTAGTGTAGATGCAGAAGTTATATTATTAGTAGATTACCAAAGTCAGGATGGAGTCCGATTTGACTTGCGTTTGCCTTTTGGCAAGTGTATATTTTGGATGATGAGATCTTTGGATTGTGAAAGTGGAGCTTTTAATGCACAGATGTGACATAAATGTTGTTAGTCAGTAATGTTCAGTTGTAGGAAGTGATATGTTTCTGTCAGATCCTCATGTTTCCTGCTCTCTCCTGAAGTGTTCAGCCGCTGCATGCTTGATCTGCAGTGATTCGCTTTTTCAGTGCGCTCTCTCTCTCTCTCTCTCTTTCTCCTGTCGCCTGTCTGTGTGTCTCAGCTTCCGCTAACAGCCATGTCTGGCAGTCTCAGTCACGTAAGTGTGGGTTCTTGCAAAGGCTGATCTCTGTCCGTCTGTGCCGTCACATGTGCCTTTGATGAGTAGCCACTGCACTATATTTTGTCATGTGGGCAAATTAGTTGTGTGGTTAGGCCCTATACAATATTATTTTAATTTAATAATTTATTTAATTTAATTTATTATTCTATTTTTAATTGTTGTTTTAAAAATTGTATTAAACTATCTATTGTGTAATAATAATAGTAATAGTAATTATTATTATATATATGTATATATGTAATATTGTACTATTATTGGCCTATATGTATGATAATAGCAAAATAAAAATAACAATTAATTTTTATATACACTGTTGTTCAAAACTTTGGGATCAGTAAGATTTTTAAAGAATTCTTATACGCTCATCAATGCTGCATTTACTTGATCAAAATACAAAAAAAATGTAATATTGTAAAATATTATTAGAGTTTAAAATATTTTAATATATAATTTATGATGCCAAGCTGAATTTTTATTTCAGTGTAACATGATTCTTCTACAATCATTCTAATATACTTTATTTAATATTATAATATATATATATATATATATATATATATATATATAATATTTATTTATAATTTATTATCAGTGTTGGAAACAGTTGTGCTGCTTAATATTTTTTTGGAACCTGTGATTCTTTTTGAGGATTCTTGATGAATAAAAGGTTAAAGAGAACAGCATTTATTCAAAATAAAAAATATTTTCTAACAATGTAAGTCTTTGCTATTTTATCCATTTAACACATCCTGGCTGGATAATATTAATTTCTTTCAAAAAATGAAAGAATAAAAATATACTGACCCCAAACTATTTCTATTTTAAATAAACACTGTTCTTTTCAACTTTTTATTTGTTAAAGAATACTGAAAAAACACAGGTTCCAACAAAATAAATAAATCAGAATATTAGAATGATTTCTGAAGGATCATGTGATCTGAAGACTGCAGTAATGATGCTGAAAATTCAGCTTTGCATCACAGGAATAAATTACACTTTAACAGATATTCACATAGAAAACTGTTATTTTAAATGTAAATAATATTTCACAATATTACAGTTTTTTTTTCTGTATTTTTTATCAAATAAATGCAGCCTTGATGATCAGAAGAAACTTCTTTAAAAACCATTAAAAATCACACTGATCCCAAGCTTTTGAGCAGAAGATTATATTTATGTGACCCTGGACCACAAAACCAGTCATACGGGTCAATTATTCTAAAATTAAGATTCATGCATCATCTGAAAGCTGAATAAATAAGCTAAGATAGGACAATATGTGGCCGAGATACAACTATTAGAAAATCTGGAATCTGATAATGCAAAAAAATCTAAATATTGAGAAAATCACCTTTAAAGTTGTCCAAATGAAGCTCTTAGTAATGCATATTACAAATCAAAAATTAAGTTTTGATATATTTACGGCAGGAAGTTTACAAAACATCGTCATGGAACATGATCTTTACTTAATATCCTAATGATTTTTGGCATAATCGATCATTTTGACCCATTCAATGCATTTTTAATACATTATAATAATTATAAAGCCATTCTATCCTAATGACATTTTAGCATCAAAAAGTGTGTAATCAGATCATTTTATAACACATTAACAATTTGGTAACTTTTTTAGTGCTGTCAAATGATTAATCGTGATTAATCACATCCAAAATAAAGTTTTTGTTCAAATAATATATATATATATATATATATATATATATATTATATATGTGTGTGTGTGTGTACTGTGTATATTTCTTATGTATATATAAATACACACACATACAGTTTATATTTAGAAAATATTTACATGTATATATTTTTATTCATATAATTAATATTATGTATACATATATTTAATATATAAACACAACACACTTTTCCTAAATATATCCATACATGGTTGTGTATATATATATATACACAATAAATATACACAGTACACATATATATATTATTTGAACAAAAACTTTTATTTTGGATGTGATTAATCACGATTAATCATTTGACAGCACTAAACTTCTTATAATAATATATAATATAACCATATGTTTTAGTTATTTTATTGATCATTCCAATTTGATTTTATTCTTCAATTCTACATCAAATCGTAGGCCCCTATATATGTGTCTTTCTGTGAGTGTATGTGTCTGATGATCGTGTTTTGATTGCATCATAGTTTATTTATGTGTGTTTGTAATGTTTTAGAGGGTGAATCATTCATAATTTGTAATACTTTCTGTCCATCCCCAGTGCGATTCGCTCCGTACAGACTGCAGGACATCGCACTAAAGCCGCTGCTGTTCGAGGTTCCCAGCATCACCATGGACTCTGTGTTCACGGGCCGTGATTGGCTCTTCCAGGAGATTGACGCCTACCTACGCACCGCCCACTCCGGCACTAACCGCGGCGTGGTTCTGGTGGGCAACATCGGCTACGGCAAAACCGCCATCATCTCGCGCCTCGTGGCTCTCAGCTGCCATGGAAACCGCATGCGACAGATCGCCTCCGACAGCCCGCAGTCCTCGCCCAAACGTGAGGCTTTCATCAGTGACTTACGCAAAGTGTACAGACCAAACTTCATTAACTCGCATATCTGTCTGTCACAGTGTTCTGTGCTGCAGTGAACTTTTCTGAAGCTCATTTAGGCAAAAGCTGAAGTGTGTGACTTTTCCGCCAGTCTGTGACATCTCTCTGTCAACACCAAATGTAATCGCAAAGATAATGAATGATTAATGAATATTAGAAAATCAACATTGGCTCATTGAAAATTATTCCAGAAAACTGCACTTTTCAGCTAAAATAAACACTAGTGGCAGTAAAACACACACTAGTGGTTCTTTTCACACAGATTATGATTATAGGTCAATATCTTTGCACAGTAGTATGTTATAACATGCTTTAAAATGCTTTTCTTAATTAAATTCATCAAATCAAGAGGATTTTCTAGACTAATAAAAGTGATTGTCTTGTTTTCAGAAAAAATAAGTCAAAAATAAGTACGTTTTTGCTTGAAACAAGCAAAATAATCTGCCAATGGGGTAAGAAAAACAATCTTGTTTTCAGTTTTTGCTTACCCCATTGGCAGATTATTTAGCTTGTTCTAAGCAAAAACTCACTTAATGTTGACTTGTTTTTTTCTGAAAACATGAACTTGTCTAGAAAATCCTTCTTGATTTAAGAATTTTTAGATATTTTGGCTGAAAACAAGACAAAATAAATAAATGCATTTGATGTTTGCAACTCATAACCAGCTCCATATATTTGGCTTTTCTGAAGTAGCAAACTTGCTCGGTAGCGCACCCGGTAAAGCATTGCACTTAGTACGAAAACTGTTAAACACGAGTCAAAAGAGCTCGAATACTCTCGGAAGCAAATAAAATGACATGATTGCTTCAGAAGTTTGCGTTTTTAACACTGTCATTTAGTTTGAAGGTCAGTTTAGTGTAGATTTCAAAAGCAAGGATTAAAGGATTACTTTGCTTCTAAAATTAAAAAAAAGAATTTACGTTTTTTGAGGAAAACATTCCAGGATTTTTCTCCATATAGTGGACTTCAATGGTGCTCAAAGGATTGAAGATTAAAAATTCAGTTTTAATGCATCTTCAAAGGGCTCTAAACCATCCCAGCCGAGGAAGAAGGGTCTAATCTAAACAAATTCTATACTTCTTAACCCCAAATGCTCATCTTGTTTAGCTCTGCGTGAACTCTAGTTCAAGACCGGTTCAAGGGTATGTCGAAAAACTCCCGTCTCATTTTCTCCTCCAACTTCAAAATCGTCCTACATCGCTGCAGAACCAACCCAGAGTTTACAAAGTGAACGTGCAAAGAAGGTAAACGGTCTTTACAAAACAGGTAAAACAGCAATGTAGGACGATTTTGAAGTTGGAGGAGAAAATGAGATGGGAGTTTGTTGACACACCCTAACTGTCTTGAGCATCTGTGGTTAAAAAGTGTATAAATATATATATATATATTTTGTTTTTTGTTTTTTAGAAAATGACTAATTGTTTCACTAGATAAGACTCTCCTTCTTTGGCTGGGATCGTTTAGAGTCATTTGAAGCTGCATTTAAACTGCATTTTTAACCTTCAATCCATTGAGCACCATTGAAGTCCACTAATTGGAGAAAAATCCTGGAATGTTTTCCTCAAAAAACAAAATTTCTTTGCGAAAGACATGAACATCTTGGAAGACATGGGGGTGAGTAAATTATCAGGACTTTTTTATTCTGCAAGTGGAGTAATCCTTTAACCATTTAGTGCCACTCAGTGGACATTTACACTGCAAAAAAGGTGTATATTATTTTGTATTTTTGTCTTGTTTCTAGCCCAAAATATCTAAAAATTATTAAAATAAGAAGATGTTTAGTCTTGTTCTAAAAATGCACTTAATTACATTTTTTCCTCCTGGAAACAAGCTAAATTATCTGCCACTGGAGTAAGTAAAATATTCTTAAAACAAGAGTAACCCCACTGACAGATAATTTCACTTCTTTTAAGCAAAATGCACTTAATTTAGTTTTTTTTTTTTTTTCTGGAAACAAGACTAGACTAAGACTAACTTAATTTAAGAGTTTTTAGATATTTTGACTAGAAACAAGACCAAAATACTAAGTAAGAGAAGCCTTTTTTGTGTAGTGTAATTTCTGAACTGCTGCCTGCAATACATACAACGACCAAAGTAATAAACCATTGTCAGATTCATGTTTATCTTTATCAGATAAAACTGAAGATGCTTTTAGCGCCACTCACTGGACATTTCACTTTGAAAGTGTTACAAAACATGCAAGAAGCAACATAATATCATTTTACAAAATGTCACCATAGGACATGTTTTTAAAAAGGCATGAGTTGAATATAATTGATTGTTTGCTTGTGTGTGGTCAGATGGAGATGGCATCCCTCTGACGCAGCCGCAGCCTTCCCATGGTACACTGGGAGGAGGAAGTTGCCCTGGAACTCCAGAAATGAGGAGGAGGCAGGAGGAGGCCATGAGGAGGCTTGCATCACAGGTACAAACACACAAACACACAAACACACACTTGGGAGTAATAATGCATCAATATTGGTGGAATTTAATTATTCATTAGCATTAACATAATACTGAATGTGCTACAGAGGTTTCTTAGATTTCATGCATGATGTTACAATTGTAAGATAAAGAGTCCCAATTACCTTTTTTTCCTTTATCCCACGGCAAAAAGAAGCTTCTTTATGGTACAGATACTGAGCATGAGGGACTAAAGCAATAACTTTAATTGAATTTTAAATTTTAAATTATAAATATAGAATTATAATACATAAATAAAAAAATTATTTGAATAAATAATGCATTTTACATTTAAAATCATAATATGTGACCCTAGACCACAAAACACAAGGGTCAATTTTTCAAAATTGACATTTATACTTCATCAGAAAGCTGAATAAATAAGCATTTTTTGCAGTGTATTGATTTGCACTGAAACTGAAAATTTAGTATCAAGCCAAGCTTTTTCACACACACACACACACACACACACACACACACACACACACACACACACACACACACACACACACAGTTTCCAATGTCAATCTCCTCACAATAGATCCTGTTGACCGCTAGAATTGCTTCGACTCACACAAAAGGTCGTCTTCACCTGTGCGGGCTTGCTGTCGCAGTCTCTTCTATTGCATTATGCAGATATGTTTTAAAAAGAGAAGTAAGTTTGCCAGTGAGCCTCATAAAATATTAATTCAGCCAGAAAGCAATTTCCTTGCCATGCTATTAGATCTAGTTAAGTCAATGCATTAATAATCGACTCTCACTTTCTAGCCTTCTGGACAGTTTAAGTCCCTTCTAAAACATTTGTGTGAGTGAATTAGTATTCTGATATAGTTGATCCTCTCTCCGGCTGTCACAGCGTCTGATCTCTCATTCCTCTGTCATCTCCTTCACCTGCGGTTTGATTTGTGTTGCCTGTGGCTCTCTACACTTTCAATGAGCTCCGGGCCTGAATGACCACAGATTTCCTCATTAAACCATCACACCTCATTAATGGGGCTTTTGGAGTTTGTGGAGCTCCAAGGGAGGTTTCTGCTGTTTGTTCTTGCTTTTGTGAGTCCTGTCTTTGAAATCCAGACTGAATTATCGTGAGATGCATTGTTTTACTCCAGAGTAGGTCAAATTGTGGGTTATGTTTTGGTCAAACTTGATCTCCAAGTTGTCTGAATGGCATCATAACAGAAGGCAATATGCATTGAGGTGTGAATGGACTAGTTGAACAGGAGTAGCAAGACAAAATGCATTGCACACACCTTGCACTTGTCCTTTATTATTAAACTTTTAGGAGCCACTATTAAAGTTGCTAGTTTTAGGCAAATAAAATTTGCACTTTTTGCACATTTTGACATGAAATGCAATGGATATCAGTCACAGGATGTGACGTCATACTCTAGGGATTGTTTTAAATAGGGAAGAATTAAATCCTAATAAGGAAACACATTTTTTAATTTTACATAAATTATAACCCTGTTAATTCTAATGTTTCCAAATAGTATCACTGACAGCTCATGTTCTTTTTGCAAACAAGCAGCACACTGCAAAAAATGCTTTTCTTACTTTGATTTTTTTTGTCTTGTTTGCAGCCAAAATATCTAAAAATTCTTAAATCAAGGATTTTCTAGACGAGTAAAAATTATTGTCTTGTTTTTAGAAAAAAACTACTTAAAATTAAGTGTGGTTTTGCTTGAAACAAGCAACATAATCTGCCGATGGGGTAAGAAAAATAATCTTGTTTTCTGTTTGAAATTAGATATTTTTTTCTTACCCCATTGGCAGATTATTTTGCTTGTTCTAAGCAAAAACTCACTTAATTTTTTCTGAAAACAAAAAAATAATTTTTATTTTATCTAAAACAACTTCTTTTTAGATTTTTTTTAGATAGATTTTTAGATATTTTGGTGGGAAACGAGGCAAAAAAATCTAAATAATAAAAAGTGAAGCAATTTTGGTCTGACCTGGGTTCTCTTATATTTGATTCTGCCAATGCAGAATTCTTCAACTCCTTTAGTCTAAAAGACATTGTTTTTAATTAAAGTAATACTAAAATAAACCCCTGGAACATACTATTAATATATATGGAAAATGTTTCATTAACAAACAAAAATTCACAAATAGTTACCCGCTCACTGTCAAACATCATTCGGCATTAATTAGCTAATTTTGTCAAAAGAAATGTTCTTGATTACAAGAAAAATACAGATTGTTCTTGTGATTTATTTTGTCTTTCCTTTATACAGATTTAAATAGTTTCGTTTTCGAAGTACTCTAAACGATGTCAGTGATTCTCCGATGTTAAATATGATCAAGAATTATTTTATTTCGATCTACAGTGTAATAAAAGTTAAGAAAAAGATTATCCTATAGCCCTAAATATATAGACTACAAGCTAATTCCTTTTTTCTTAACTTTTAACTTTTTCTAAAAATTATCAAGAATATTAAATCAACTTAATAGGCTAGGTTAACGACTTTTCTTATACAAACATAACGAATGCACTTCTAAACAAAGTTTTCATATATAAATTCAGGAATCACGAATATGATAAAATAATATTATTTTATATATATTAACAGTTGTATTAAACGAATTTATAGTGCTTTGAATTTATTAAATAATGTTTAATTTCGTTCGTTTCGCTCTCTGGAAATGTAAAGAAAAATACCCTTTGAATTCGTTTTTAATCCCTGGTTTTAAACAAGCATATATTTGAGATAATTTATATATTATTGCTTGAAACTTTTAAAAATAGAGCTAGAAATTTTATAATTAAGGAAATTAAACAGACCTAGGCATTTGAAAAGACAGTGAAATGTGTCTAATAATTCCAAAAGAAAGAGAAGCATTGGACATAATCAAAATATTCGAGACATTTATTAGGAATGCCATTTTCTTAAGAATTAAGATGCTGCATGTGTTTATCCAGTCTAATCCAAGTGTGCGTCTCTAACCCGACTTTCCCAACAAAAATCCCACCCCTTTCAGACAATACATAAAACTGACATTACTGAGCTATATGCGTTTAAAAGTAGCCTATAACAATAGTACAATAGCATTGCTCAGTTCAACGTGTTGGAAATCGGGCATTTTGTCCCGGGTCAGCATTTATTCAACAGTTAATAACGCTTAAAAGGTAAATATTATTCAGCCAATAAAGTTTAGGTCTATGTATTTCAAAGAAAATTGTGTGTAGTACAATATGAATTACAAAGGTTTAATTGGCATCTTTATTTCAAACGACCCGACCGACCGCGACCCGAATATCATTAGAAATATTTTTGGATGACCCGTAACCGCGGGTAACCGCAGCCTCCCGCTCATTTTGGATCAACCCGCGCATCACTGATGGGGAAGGGGGGCACCAGAGGGAGACTGGAGAGAGGGCCGCACAATGTTTTGTTGCTTTATATTGCTTTAGTATATCAACATTCTTTAGACATATTTTATTTGTTATTTATACTAGTAGCGTGTCGTGATGATTTTTCACGACCCAGATTTTTTGGTGCCCCTCCAGGCACTTGGTGCCCTACGCGCAGTGCGTGGTCTGTGTGTGCGGAGCGCCGGCGCTGGCCTTAATTCATAACTATTGGTCATTATTTTATGAATTTGTATGCGATCCCTTGGCTATGTTCTTCTTGTACTGTCTTTTCAAGTTTTTATAAATAATAAAATGAATTAACCCTTACCTTGCACAATACAAAACCTTAACATGTGCAATATGCTCCAATGTCCTGCATTGCACACCGTGCAGGTGAAGATGATTTTAGTTAAGAGACGTTCAGTGTGTGACGTTCAGATTCTTAATGCACATCAAAGTTCAAGTGAATATATGTATGTTTATAGAGTGGGATGCAGTAAGCATGAAAGTGTTGAGCTTTGAGGAGCCCCACAGGCGTCCAGAGCGACTGGAGCACATTACAGTGATTATCCGGCCCTCTCTCGGTGCGTTCTGCTGCATTACCATCAGCTCTGAGCCCCCTGCTTTGTCTGCTTCACGCTTATTTCAGAAGTGTTGAATAATGAACACCAGGACAGATGAAGGTGAAATGGGAGCTGGGAAGGTGTCACTATATTGAACACTGTAGCTATATTCCCAGTGAAAGGACAATGCAGTCATGATTTGTGCTTTATTTTCTACTGACGCTTCCAATTTCAGCTGCAATAAATATGTCTGGAAAATACGTGCTAGAAAGACTTCAACCCAACAATGCTTGAAAGTGCTAGAAGAGACTCAGCAGTTTTGAGAACTTCCACTGTTTTGTTGACTTTAAACTTTCACGCCCTCTTTTTAACTCCGCCCACTTGTACTTCTCAGCCAATCAGATGTCAGCAATCATGAATATGAGAAATGATTCAGACTGATTGGCATGCAGAAGTGTTTACAGCATGTTTAAGCTGTTATTACACTGCAAAAAATATTTTTCATATTCAATATTTTGTCTTTTGTCTTGTTTTAAGCCAAAATATCTAAGAATCCTTAAATCAAGAAGGATTTTATAGATGAGTATCCCATTGGCAGATTATTTAGCTTGTTTCAAGCAAAAACAGACTTAATGTTGACTTGTTTTTACTGAAAACAAGAAAATAGTTTTTACTTGTTAGAAAATCCTCCTTGAAACAAGACAACAAATCTAGTAAGAAAAGCATTTTTCTGCCGTGTATAAATCATATTTCAAACAGAAGACAAGATTATTTTTCTTACCCCATTGGCAGATTGTTAAGCTTGTTTCAAGCAAAAACTCAATTAATTTTTTATTTTTTTTAAAACAAGACTAATTTTTACTTGTCTAGAAAATCCTTGCCGATTTTTAAGAATTTTTTAATATTTTGTCTGAAAACAAGAAAAATCTAAGTAAGAAAAGCCATTTTTACAGTGTGCTATTTAAAAAAAAGAGTTAAATCATAACCTCTTGCTGTTTGCTTATATTAACATCCTATGAATTGCAGTCGAGTCACATCAGTGTTTATTAGATTAAGCAACTACTATGTTTAGACGGAGTCTGTAAATGATGGAATACCCAAACAGATGATTTTTTTGCAAATACATTTTTGGAAATAAATTAGAAGGGAGGAATAAAATTTGCTGTTGTCTCATTATCTCTCTCAAAACTGTTGTGTTCCTCTGAGAAGCTTTGCATTCACTCACAAAACTTTTGTTTCCTGAGAAACTTGGCTTGCCACACTTTTGCACTCCCTCCTGAAATGTTGTTGTTGTAAGTAAGAAATGCAAGTAAAAAAATACTTGCAGAACCTTTGCATTTCCCCTAAGAAATGTTGCATTTGCTTACAAAACTGTTTCGTTCCTCAGAGAAACATTGCATTTCTTGCTTACTTTCTTTTTCTCTGAGAAACTTTGCATTGACTCACAAAAACATTGCGTTTTTATTTTTTGCTAAACAGTTGCATTCTAATGTAAAAAACTATGTTCGCTTGCTAAATATTGTTTGTTGTTCTTTTGAAAATTTGCATTCATTCACACAACTTTTGTTTCCTGAGAAACTTGGCTTGTCACACTTTAAAAGCGCACCTCTCAGAAATGGTGGGGTTTTTTTTTTTTGGCTTGCAAAATCTTTGCATTTCCCCTAAGAAATTTGCATTTATTTACAAAACTGTTTCATTCCTTTTTCCATTTCCATTCCATTTTGTTTGTTTGTTCTCTGAGAAACTGCATTCTCTCACAAAACTTAGCTTTTTGTTTACAAAGCTTTGTATATGTTTGCAAACCTGTGTTTTTCCAAGAAACTTTGCATTCACTCACAAAACATTGCTTTTTTTTTTTTTTGCAAAACAATTGCATTTCAGTGAAAAACTATGTTTGCTTGCAAGACGTTGTTTGCTCCTCAAACCTTTGAAACTTTGCATTCACTCACAAAACATTGCTTTTTTTTTTTTGCAAAACAATTGCATTTCAGTGAAAAACTATGTTTGCTTGCAAGACGTTGTTTGCTCCTCAAAACTTTGAAACTTTGCATTCACTCACAAAACATTGCTTTTGTTTGCAAAATGTTTCCATTCCCTCAGGAAATATTGTTTGCTTGCAAAACTTTTGCATTCTTTATAACTGAGCACAAACAAAACAAAATAAGAATAGATTTTATGTGATATTCAGCTGACAACAAAAAAATTAAATACATTTTAGAAATAGATTTTAAATGCACCATACATCAGCTTTTTTTTTGCACTCAAATATTTTCTTATTCTTTTTTTTTTTTTTTTTTTTGAAAACGCTGTGAAATCCTCATAACTGAGAAAACTTCAGAAGCTTTTTTTGTTGTCCTTCACATCATGTATTAAAACAGCTAATTAGCCTAATTACTGCTTTAATGGAACCAATTATGTGCACTTGTCTCAAAGATGTGCGTCCCACAGAAACTAATGATAAAAGGTTTGCCAGGGCCTCGTTCCAAATTAAGGAAGAAAAAGTACGCAGTTCAGCATTGTGCCACTCCAACCTCTCCGGGGACAAATAAAGATGCATATTGTTTTCCTGCTCCTCATTCGGGGACTGTTGTTCCACATCATAATGCACACATCGATATTATTAGTAACATTTTATAATTATTTTGTAATTACAGCAAACTGGATCAGCATAATATCTGCACTCTGGAGTTTCTCTCTCACCTGTGCTTCTCTTTGCTGCCCCCTGCAGGTCGTGGCGTATCATTACTGTCAGGCAGATAACGCCTACACCTGCCTGGTGCCGGAGTTTGTGCACAATGTGGCAGCACTGCTGTGTCGCTCGCCGCAGCTCGCCGCGTACAGAGAACTGCTGCTGAAAGAGCCGCACATACAGAGCATGCTCAGTCTGAGATCCTGTGTCCAAGATCCACCATCTGCCTTCAGACGAGGGGTCCTCGAACCACTGGATGCACTTTATAAAGGTATGAGAGATTGAGAATTTGTGTTTGTATCTTTGAAGCTACAATAGTTCACTCATAAATAAAAAGAGTTGAACATTTGCTCACCCTCAGATCTTCCAAGATGAGTTTGTTTCTTCATTAGATTTGTAGAAATGTAGCGTTCCATCACTGTCTCACCAATGGATCCTCTGCAGTGAATGGGTGCCGTCAGAATTAGTTTACCTCAAAATATTGTTTTTTTGCTGAAAATGTGCTCACTCTTAGGCCATCCAAGATTAGGTTGAGTTTGTTTCTTCATCAGATTTGTAGAAACACGTCATTCCATCACTCTCACCAATGGATCCTCTGCAGTGAATGGGTGCCGTCAGAATTAGTTCACCTCAGTTATTTTTTGCAAGTGCACTAGAGAACGTTTTCCGGTCGGGTCGGGTACGCTGGCGCGTTTGGCTGCCGCTCCTCTCACCGTTTTGTTTATTTTAGTAATATTTTAATATTATTCTTCAGCGCCTTTGTGAGTGCAATGTGGTGGTGCCAGTTTATCTGTTTCGAACTGTTGTTTTTATTCCTGTGCTCCACCCGGAATAACCTGCAACGGAATAATTTGCAACGAGCAACGGGGAATCAACGTGTTGGTCTGACTGTATATGTGGATTCGACATTAAGATCGCGGTGTGCTACGGGGATTCAATGGAATAATCTGCAACGGAATAATCTGCAACGAGCAACGGGGAATCAAAGCGTTGGTCTAACTGTATATGTGGATTCGACATTAAGATCGCGGTGTGCTACGGGGATTCAACGCCTAGGACCAGCTGTGTTTGCGGATTTAATGACCATGGCCCTAAGGTACACTGCACGACAACTGCTGAATTTAAAACAGAACCCGTATCGTTTAGCTAAAGACTCTTACGAACTTTGCCGTGACGCTGGCTTGCTACGTCCTAAACGGTATATTCACCGGGGCTCGAGGCGAAGCTTTACAGCTTCATCTTTTCCCAGCATTTGTATCTCTACATGCCGACGTAAGACTAACAATCTGTTTTACACTGGTATTGATCAACGTAATTTAATATTGGTACCCCGTGTGGAGATTAAGTCATTGTTGACAACATTTCATAGCTCGGCTTATGCTGCATTATTTAATGCCCGCTCTGTGAATAACAAGGCACTGGTCTTATCGGATTTTATTCTGGACAAAAAGCTGGACTTCCTGTTCTTAACTGAAACATGGCATAGAGAAAATGATGGACTTCTGTTTAATCAGATCACTCCTGTTGGTTTTGGAATCTTAGATCTCCCGAGGATATCTGGCAGAGGTGGAGGCATTATTGTGGTTTACAACCTGCAATTCAAGATAAGCCCTGTATCTGTTTCCCAGTTCTCGTCATTTGAATGCCTGGTTCTGAGTATTTCTGCTCCTACATCTACCATCATTGCAACAGTCTATAAACCCCCTAAGACATCAAATGAAGCTTTTACATCAGAATTTGCTGATTTTCTGTCTATGTTGAGCTTGAAGTTCCATAGAATTCTTATTGTGGGGGACTTTAACATACATGTGGACCGAAGTGACTCTGTGTTTGCCAAGGAATTTTTATCGCTTCTTGACTGTCTTGACTTCTCACAGTTGGTAACAGGCCCAACTCATTGTAAAGGCCATACCCTGGATCTTGTGATAACAAATGGTTCATTTGTATCACAGTTATCTTCTGTTGACATTGGATTGTCGGATCACTCAGCTGTTTTATTCAATCTAGAGATGCATCGTTCGAGTCTGCCTACAAACCGAACTGTAACATTCCGGAAGTGGAAGTCTATCGATCAAACAGTTTTTTCTAATTCTGTTGTATCCACCTTAAGTGACCAGTATTCGACATCTTTGGAGGAGAAAGTTTCACAGTTTAACAATGCTCTTGTTACTAATCTTGACTCATTTGCTCCTCTAAGGTCACGTAAGATTACTTCAACTCGTACTGCTCCTTGGTATAATGACAATTTGCGCACTAGGAAGGCGGCATGTCGAAAAATGGAGCGTAAATGGCGTCTTACTGGCCTGAATGGTCATTATTTGGCTTGGAAGGATCTTCTGGGTGACTACAGAGCATTAATTGAGACTGAAAGATCTTCTTATTTTTCTCAGACTATTGAAAACAATCAAGGAAACCCCAGACATTTGTTTCAAACTATAAATAGACTGCTTAAAGTTGATGCTGCCACCACCTTGCCTGTTTCTCAACAGCTATGTGATTCTTTCCTTAAATTTTTTAACTCTAAAATTGATAGTGTTCGTAAACAGATTTCTGCTTCATCTGCTTCCACTGTCTCAATTCTCTGTTCATCTGGGTTTATTGGTTTTTCTCTCACTAATTTTCCACATCTTAATTCTGAGGCTCTCAAAAGAGAGGTATCAAGCATGAAATCTACCACTTGCTTGCTTGATCCTATTCCCTCAAGCTTATTTAAATCTTGCTTCGATGTTTTTAGCCCTACTGTCCTCAGTATTATGAATGACTCATTGCAGACGGGGGAGGTTCCAGCAGCATTAAAGATTGCTGCTGTAACTCCAGTACCAAAAAAAGAAAATACTACTCTGGAGGATTTTAATAATTTTCGACCTATCTCTAATCTTCCGTTCATGGCAAAAATACTTGAGCGTGTTGTTGCCTTTCATCTACGTAACCATCTTGCAATTAATAACCTGTTTGATCCTTTTCAGTCAGGTTTTCGTAAATTCCACAGTACCGAAACAGCTTTGGTCAAAGTTACCAATGATTTGTTGATGGCTTCTGACTCTGGTGTAATTTCCATTCTCATCCTTCTTGATTTAAGAGCAGCTTTTGATACTGTGGATCATAATTTATTACTCATCCGCCTTGAACAAGATTTTGGTGTGTCGGGGACAGCTTTGAAGTGGTTTAAATCCTATTTTACTGACCGTTCTCAGTTCGTTTCCATGGGTGGTTTCAGGTCTGAGATTAGCTCTGTTCTCACTGGGGTTCCTCAGGGCTCAGTCTTGGGCCCTCTGCTTTTTAATATTTATCTGTCACCACTTGGACAATTGTTGCGATCGCTTGGCCTCCATTATCACTTTTATGCTGATGATACGCAGATTTATATACACTCAAAACCTGGTGAACATCCTGATGTTGATTTTCTGTCTGGCTGTGTTTCTGAGATAAAGGAATGGATGAGCACAAATTTTCTGTGTCTGAATAGTGATAAAACTGAAGTTATGCTTATTGGTTCCCGTCATCAAATTTCCAAAGCTGGTTCCTTATCTTTGTTTATTGATGGCTCTGCCTTGGCTACTCAAGCTAAAGTGAGGAATCTTGGAGTTATTTTTGATACTAGGCTTACATTTGATTCTTTTGTTCATAGTACAGTTAAATCATCCTTTTTTCACCTCAGAAATATAGCAAGATTACGTCCTATGCTAAATTTCTCAGTAGCTGAAAAGCTGATGAACTCCTTTGTCATCTCTAGGATAGATTATTGTAACGCCCTGCTAGCCGGAGTCTCTAAATCCACACTCAACAAACTACAATATGTTCAAAACTCGGCCGCCAGGATATTGACTGGGTCCAGGGTATGCAATCACATCACTCCAGTTTTGGAGTCCTTACACTGGCTCCCAGTCCGATTCAGAGTAGATTTTAAAATTTTGATGCTGACATACAAAGCACTGCATGGCTTGGCTCCTTATTATTTATCTGAATTGTTAACTTCCTATACCCCAACTCGGAGACTGCGTTCTTCACAATCCAACTTGTTGGTTGTTCCTCATACACGTTTACGATCTATGGGTGACAGGGCCTTTTCTTCATATGCTCCTGTCCTTTGGAATTCTCTGCCTCTTGATCTTAGGGAGGCCCAGAGCTACGACATTTTTAAAGGTAGACTTAAGACTTATTTTTTTAAATTAGCATTTGATTGTTGATGTTACTTTTATTGCTTGAGCTTTGTATTGTTTAATTTGTGTACAGCGCTTTGAGAAGCTGCTTTTAAAGGCGCTTTATAAAATAAAGTTTATTATTATTATTATATTATTATTATTTATTTTTTTTTGCTGAAATGTGCTCATCCTCAGGCCATCCATGATTAGGATGAGTTTGTTTCTTCATCAGATTTGTAGAAACACGTCATTCCATCACTTGCTTACCAATGGATCCTCTGCAGTGAATGGGTGCCGTCAGAATTAGTTCACCTCAAAATATTGTTTTTTTGCTGAAAATGTGCTCATTCTCAGGCCATCCAAGATTAGGTTGAGTTTGTTTCTTCATCAGATTTGTAGAAACACGTCATTCCATCACTCTCACCAATGGATCCTCTGCAGTGAATGGGTGCCGTCAGAATTAGTTGACCTCAGTTATTTTTATTTATTTTTTTGCTGAAATGTGCTCATCCTCAGGCCATCCAAGATTAGGATGAGTTAGTTTCTTCATCAGATTTGTAGAAACACATCATTCCATCACTTGCTTACCAATGGATCCTCTGCAGTGAATGGGTGCCGTCAGAATTAGTTAACTTCAAAATGATTTTTTTGCTGAAAATGTGCTCACTCTTACGCCATCCAAGATTAGGTTGAGTTTGTTTCTTCATCAGATTTGTAGAAACACGTCATTCCATCACTTGCTCACCAGTGGATCCTCTGCAGTGAATGGGTGCCGTCAGAATTAGTTGACCTCAAAAATATTTTTTTTTGCTGAAAATGTGTTTATCCTCAGGCCATCCAAGATTAGGATGAGTTTGTTTCTTCATCAGATTTGTATAAACGCGTCATTCCATCACTTGCTCACCAATGGATCCTCTGCAGTGAATGGGTGCTGTCAGAATTAGTTCACCTCAGTTTTTTTTTTTTTTTTTTTTTGCTGAAATGTGCTCATCCTCAGGCCATCCAAGATTAGAATAAGTTTGTTTCTTC
The DNA here is from genome assembly GCF_049309525.1 of Garra rufa. Taxonomy (NCBI): domain Eukaryota; kingdom Metazoa; phylum Chordata; class Actinopteri; order Cypriniformes; family Cyprinidae; genus Garra; species Garra rufa. Next base: position 900,708 of record NC_133382.1, read on the forward strand.
ATCAGATTTGTAAAAACATGTCATTCCATCACTTGCTCACCAATGGATCCTCAGCAGTGAATGGGTGCCATCAGAATTATTTTACCTCAAAATATATATATTTTTTTTTTGCAAAAAATGTGCTCATCCTTAGGCCATCCAAAATATAGATGAGCTAGTTTCTTCATCAGATTTGTAGAAATGCGTCATTCCGTCAGTGTCTCACCAATGAAGTGAATGGGTACCATCAGGATGAGAGTCCAAACAGCTGATAAAAACATCACAATAATCCACAGCACTCCAGTCCATCAGTTAACATCTGGCGAAGACAAAAGCTCAAACAATCCATCATTAAGACATTTTAAAATAAAATACACTGAGTGTAATCCATAATAACGCTTCCTCCAGTGAAAAAGTGGTCTGGTCTGAATCAGGAGAGAAATCTGCACAGACCAAGCACTCAAAACAGCTCGAAACAAATATGTGGCTGGATTTTGATGTGATTATAGATTATTATAGATTATGGACTCATATTTTAGACATTAAAAACATCTTAATGATGGATTTGTTTGAGCTTTTGTCATCTCAAGATGTTAACTGATGAACTGGAGTGGTGTGGATTATTGTGATGTTTTTATCAGATGTTTGGACTCTCATTCTGACGGCACCCATTCACTCCAGAGGATCCATTGTTGAGACAGTGATGGAAAAGCACATTTCTGCAAATCTGATGAACAAACAAACTCATCTGCATCTTGGATTGCCTGAGGATGAGCACATTTTTAGCATCAATTGTTAAATTGTGATGTTAAATAGATGCAAAAAAATGTAGAACAATTCAAAAGATGTACTGCATGCGTAAAATTGTGAACGTTGTTGTTGTTGTTTTTTCTCAGAGAGGAAGATCACTCCCGATGAAGACCTCATTATCATCATTGATGGTCTGAATGAGGCTGAGTTCCACAAACCTGACTATGGTGACACGATTGTGTCCTTCCTCTGTAAAACCATCGGCAAGTTTCCAGCCTGGCTCAAACTGGTGGTGACTGTCAGAACCTCACTGCAGGTAAAATAAATTAACAATACACTACTGTTTAAAGGTTTGGAGTCAGTCGAAAGATTGTAAAAGTTTCTTATGCTGATTTCAATCAAAAATACAGTAAAACACTAATATTGTGAAATATTACTACATTTTAAAACAGCTGTTTTCTATGTGAATATCTGTTTAAATGTAATTGATTGCTGTGATCAAAGCTGCATTTTCAGCATCATTGCTCTATCATTATTCAATATTGAAAACAGTTGTTCTGCCCAGTATTATTGTGGAAACTGTGATACATTTTATTTTTCAGGATTCACTGATGAATAGAAAGTTCAAAAGAACAGCATGTTATTAAAATAGAAATCTTTTGTAACATTATAAATGTGACCCTGGAGCACAAAACCAAAACCATTTTGTTCCATGAAGATATTTTGTAAATTTCCTACCGTAAATATATCAAAACTTAATTTCTGATTAGTTATATGCATTGCTCAGAACTTCATTTGGACAACTTTAAAGGCCATTTTCTCAAAATTAAAGTTTTTTTTTTTTTTGCACTCTCAGATTCCAGATTTTCAAATAGTTGTATCTATTCTAACAAACTGTACATCAATGGAAAGCGTATTTATTCAGCTTTCAGGTGGTGTTTAAATCTCAATTTCAAAAACTGACCTTTATGACTGTTTTTGTGGTCCAGGGTCACAAATGTCTTTACTGTCACTTTTGATCAGTTTAATGCAGTCTTGATTAAAGTATCAGTTTCTTACTGGTCCCAGACGTTTTTAACATATATTATGAATAAAATAATTAGAAAGTAGTTTCAGTGACATTTTTGACGCAAACCCGCACTGCAAAAATTGCCTTTCTCACTTTGATTTTTTGTCTTGTTTCCAACCAAAATATATTAAGAAGGATTTTCTAGATGAGTACAAATTTTTGTGTTTTCAGAAAAACAAGTCAAAATTAAGTGGGTTTTTGCTTCGAACAAGCTAAATAATCTGCCAAATCTTATTTCAAACAGAAAACAAGATTATTTTTCTTACCTCATTGGCAGATTATTTTGCTTGTTTCAAGCAAAAACAAACGTCTTTTTTTTTTTTGGAAAACAAGACCATTTTTATTCGTCTAGAAAATCCTTCTAGATTTAAGAATTTTTAGATATTTGGGCTGGAAACCAGAAATTTAAGTAAGAAAAGTTTTTTTTGCAGTGCCTGTTAATATCTGACAGTGGTATGTTAATTGCTTTCTTTTGTTGTACCTATAAATGTACTTTTTGTCTATATATGACGTTAATGCATGAATTTAAATAGTTTTAATCATTTATTTTTAAATAACTAAGTAAAAATGTTAAGATAACATGACACGTTAAAAAAATACATTTTATTGTAAAAAAAATAAAAACGCACACTGCACTGCAAAAAAATGCTTGGTTTGGTTTCCAGCCAAAATATCTAAAAATTCTCAAATCAAGAAGGATTTTCTAGACCAGTAAAAATTATTGTCTTGTATTCAGAAAAAAAAAGTCAAAATTAAGTGCATTTTTGCTTAGAACAAGCAAAATAATCTTGTTTTGTCTGTTTGAAATAAGATTTTGGCAGATTATTTAGCTTGTTCTAAGCAAAAACTCACTTAATTTTGACATTTTTTTCTGAATACAAGACAATTTTTACTGGTCTAGAAAATCCTTCTTGATTTAAGAATTCTCAGATATTTTGATTGGAAACAAGACAAAAAATCTAAGCTAGAAAAGCATTTTTTGCAGTGTACTAAACACAAGTTGCTGAGCTCTCAGCCGTTCTTTGCAGGAAATCACCAAACCTCTGCCGTTCCACCAAATCTCTCTGGACGCTCTGGAGGAGAACGACGCCATCGACCACGACCTGCAGGGCTACATCCTGCACCGCATCCACAGCAGCGCAGAGATCCAGAACAACATCTCCCTCAACGGCAAGATGGACAACACCAGCTTCGGCAAACTCAGCTCCCACCTCAAGGCCCTCAGCCAGGGCTCCCTGCTCTACCTGAAGCTCACCTTCGACCTGATCGAGCGCGGATACCTGGTGCTCAAAAGCTCCAACTACAAGGTGGTTCCGGTCAGCCTCGCCGAGGTTTACCTCCTGCAGTGTAACATGCGCTTCCCGACGCAGTCGTCCTTCGAGAGAGCCCTGCCGCTGCTCAACGTGGCCCTGGCCTCGCTGCACCCGCTCACCGATGAGCAGATCTACCAGGCCATCAACAGCGGATCCGTCAAGGGCACGCTGGACTGGGACGACTTCCAGCAGAGGATGGAGAACCTGTCGGTGTTCCTGGTGAAGAGACGGGACGGGACGCGCATGTTCGTACACCCCTCCTTTAGAGAATGGCTCATATGGAGAGAGGAAGGAGAGAAGACCAAGTTCCTCTGCGATCCCAGGTCTGACTTAAAGCACTGAAAATACAAAAAAGAAAGTTTACAACTGTCTAGATATTTGTAAAATGCTTTTCTTGCTTAGATTTTTTGTCTTGTTTCCAGCCAAAATATCTAAAAATTCTTTAATGAAGAGGGATTTTCTAGACAAGCAAAAAATGTCTTGATTTCAGAAAAAAACAAGTCAAAATTAAGTGCTTTTTTGCTTGAAACAAACAAAATAATCTGCCAATGGGATCTGAAAAATAATATTGTTTTCTGTTTGAAATATGATTTTTTTGCTAACCCCATTGGCAGATTATTGAGCTTGTTTAAGAAAAAATGCACTTAATTTTGACAATAATTTTTACTTGTCTAGAAAATCCTTCCTGATTTAAGAATTTTTAGATATTCTTTTTAGATATAAAAAAATATCTGAGAAAAGCCTTTTTTTTTTTTGCAGTGTACAACAGTCTAAACACTGCAAAAAATGCTTTTCTTGCTTAGATTTTTTGTCTTGTTTCCAGCCAAAATTCTTAAATCAAGAAGGATTTTTTTTTGTTTGTTTCAAGAAAAAAACCGCTTAATTTTGACATAAGTAGAAGTAGGAAAAGGCAAGGCAAGGCAAGGCAAGGCAAGTTTATTTATATAGCACATTTCATACACAATGGTAATTCAAAGTGCTGTACATAAAAAGGAATTAAAATCACAATAGCATAAAAATCATAAAAATTTAAAATAATCACAACAATAAAAACAAAATTAAGAACATTTAAGATGATTTAAAAAAGAAAATGATTTCAAATTAATTAATACAGAAGTGATTATACATAAAATAATGCAATCTGTTCGGACGTAGCACAGTGCTCATTCAATAAATGCACAACTGAACAGATGAGTTTTGAGTCTGCATTTAAATGTGACTAATGTATTAGCACATCTGATCTCTTCTGGAAGCTGATTCCAACTGCGGGCGGCATAATGGCTAAAAGCAGATTCCCCTTGTTTTGTGTGAACCCTTGATATTACTAACTGACTCGATCCTAGTGATCGGAGTTGTCTGTTAGGTTTGTATACAGTGAGCATATCTGCAATGTATGTAGGTCCTAGGCCATTGAGTGCTTTATAAACAAGTAAAAGTACTTTAAAATCTATCCTAAACATAACTGGAAGCCAGTGTAGGGACCTAAGGACTGGTGTAATATGCTCTGATTTTTTGGTTCTAGTCAGAATCCTGGCAGCAGCGTTCTGTATGAGCTGCAGCTGTCTAATGGTCTTCTTGGGAAGGCCGGTGAGGAGACCATTACAATAGTCTACCCTGCTGGTGATAAAGGCATGAACAAGTTTCTCCAAATCTTGACGGGAAACAAAACATCTAATTCTTGCAATGTTTTTAAGATGATAGTATGCTGATTTAGTTACTGCTTTGACATGACTACTGAAACTGAGGTCTGACTCCAGAATCACACCCAGATTCTTGACTTGATTTTTTGTTTTTTGACCCCTAGCGTCAAGGTACGCATTTACCTTATGAACTTCATCTTTGTTTCCAAATGCAATGACTTCTGTTTTCTCCTTGTTTAACTGTAAAAAGTTTTGGCACATCCAACTGTTAATTTCATCAATGCATTGGCAGAGAGAGTCAATGAGGCTGTAGTCATTTGGCGATAAGGCTAGGTAAATCTGGGTATCATCTGCATAGCTGTGATATGATATTTGGTTCTTTCTCATTATTTGACTTAGTGGGAGCATATACAGGCTGAACAACAGCGGCGCTAGAATTGAGCCTTGTGGGACTCCGCATGTCATGGACGTCCACTTAGACTTATGTTCTCCTATACTCACATAATAGCTTCTCCCTTCTAAGTATGACCTGAACCATTTGAGAACCATCCCAGAAAGCCCGACCCAGTTTTCCAGTCTATCTAAAAGAATGTTATGATCGACTATGTCGAACGCAGCACTGAGATCTAGTAATACCAGCACTGATATTTTTCCAGAATCTGAATTTAGGCGAATATCATTTATTATCTTTATGAGCGCTGTCTCTGTGCTATGATGTTGTCTGAAGCCAGATTGGAAATGGTCCAGGTATCCGTTTGAGTTTATGTAGTGATTCAGCTGATTGAAAACAACCTTTTCAATAATCTTACCTATAAAAGGAAGATTTGATATTGGTCTATAGTTGCTCAATATGGTGTTATCAAGATTTCTCTTTTTCAAAAGGGGCTTAACAGCTGCAGTTTTCAGTGAGTTTGGAAAAGTCCCAGAAAGAAGTGAGGTGTTCACCACTTCTAAGAGATCTGCTTCTAAACAGTTAAGCACACTTTTGAAAAAAGATGTGGGAAGTGTGTCGAGGTGGCAGGTTGACGATTTGAGGTGCTGTACTGTTTCTTCCAAAATGTTGCTATCGATTGCTTCAAAAGTAGACATAATGACTTCTTTTTGAAATTGCGGTCGGATCTGTCTGACCTCTGCATAACTTGAGGGTGTGCTAATTGTCTTTCTGATATTATTGATCTTCTCAGAAAAGAAGGAAGCAAACTCATCGCACTTGCTGTCGGAGAGCAGTTCACTAGGGATCTGACTAGGGGGGTTTGTTAGTCTCTCAACGGTAGCAAAAAGAGTGCGAGTGTTGTTTAAGTTCCTGTTTATAAGGTTTGAAAAGAACATTTGTCTAGCTTTACCTAGTTCAGCATTGAAAGCATGAAGGCTGTCTTTATAGATGCTATAGTGAATTTCGAGTTTCGTCTTCCGCCACATCCGCTCAGATTTTCTGCATTGTCTTTTCATACTCTGTACTGCTGTTGATTTTCTCCACGGCGATTTCTGTTTGCCAGAAATTCTGATTTTTACAGGTGCGATGTCATCAATGACATTCTTAACTTTTGAGTTAAAGGACTCCAGGAGAAGATCAACAGAGTCTGCAGAAATGCTTGGCATTGAAGATATAGCCTTCATAAATAGCACACTAGTGTTATCATTAATGCATCTCTTTCTGACAGAGACAGATCTAGATTCAGTGGTAGCAGAGATCAATATATCAAAGAAAATACAGAAGTGATCAGATAGTGCTACATCCTTGATAACAGTGGATGAAATGTTATTTTTTAACAGTGGATAAAAGCATTTTTTGCTGTAAAATTGTTGGCTGGTGTTGGTCTGTTTGGCTGGTTTCACTGCAAAAATTATTTTCTTGCTTAGATTTGTTTTAGTCTGGTTTCCAGCCAAAATATCTAAAAATTCTTAAATCAAGAGGGATTTTCTAGACAAGTAAAAAATGTCTTGATTTCAGAAAAAAACAAGTCAAAATTAGGTGCTTTTTTGCTTGAAGCAAACAAAATTATCTGCCAATGGGATATGAAAAATAATCTTGTTTTCTGTTTGAAATATGATTTTTTAGTTTACCCCGTTGGCAGATTATTGAGCTTGTTTCAAGAAAAAATGCACTTAATTTTGACTTTGAAAATAATTTTTACTTGTCTAGAAAATCCTTCCTGATTTAAGAATTTTTAGATATTCTTTTTAGATAAAAAAAAATCTGAGAAAAGCATTTTTTTTTTGCAGTGTACAACAGTCTAAACACTGCAAAAAATGCTTTTCTTGCTTAGATTTTTTGTCTTGTTTCCAGCCAAAATTCTTAAATCAAGAAGGATTTTTTTTTTTTTTTCAAGAAAAAAAACGCTTAATTTTGACATAAGTAGAAGTAGGAAAAGCATTTTTTGCTGTAAAATTGTTGGCTGGTGTTGGTCTGTTTGGCTGGTTTCACTGCAAAAATTATTTTCTTGCTTAGATTTGTTTTAGTCTGGTTTCCAGCCAAAATATCTAAAAATTCTTAAATCAAGAGGGATTTTCTAGACAAGTAAAAAATGTCTTGATTTCAGAAAAAAACAAGTCAAAATTAGGTGCTTTTTTGCTTGAAGCAAACAAAATTATCTGCCAATGGGATATGAAAAATAATCTTGTTTTCTGTTTGAAATATGATTTTTTAGTTTACCCCGTTGGCAGATTATTGAGCTTGTTTCAAGAAAAAATGCACTTAATTTTGACTTTGAAAATAATTTTTACTTGTCTAGAAAATCCTTCCTGATTTAAGAATTTTTAGATATTCTTTTTAGATAAAAAAAAATCTGAGAAAAGCATTTTTTTTTTTTGCAGTGTACAACAGTCTAAACACTGCAAAAAATGCTTTTCTTGCTTAGATTTTTTGTCTTGTTTCCAGCCAAAATTCTTAAATCAAGAAGGATTTTTTTTTTTTGTTTCAAGAAAAAAAACGCTTAATTTTGACATAAGTAGAAGTAGGAAAAGCATTTTTTGCTGTAAAATTGTTGGCTGGTGTTGGTCTGTTTGGCTGGTTTCACTGCAAAAATTATTTTCTTGCTTAGATTTGTTTTAGTCTGGTTTCCAGCCAAAATATCTAAAAATTCTTAAATCAAGAGGGATTTTCTAGACAAGTAAAAAATGTCTTGATTTCAGAAAAAAACAAGTCAAAATTAGGTGCTTTTTTGCTTGAAGCAAACAAAATTATCTGCCAATGGGATATGAAAAATAATCTTGTTTTCTGTTTGAAATATGATTTTTTAGTTTACCCCGTTGGCAGATTATTGAGCTTGTTTCAAGAAAAAATGCACTTAATTTTGACTTTGAAAATAATTTTTACTTGTCTAGAAAATCCTTCCTGATTTAAGAATTTTTAGATATTCTTTTTAGATAAAAAAAAATCTGAGAAAAGCATTTTTTTTTTTTGCAGTGTACAACAGTCTAAACACTGCAAAAAATGCTTTTCTTGCTTAGATTTTTTGTCTTGTTTCCAGCCAAAATTCTTAAATCAAGAAGGATTTTTTTTTTTTGTTTCAAGAAAAAAAACGCTTAATTTTGACATAAGTAGAAGTAGGAAAAGCATTTTTTGCTGTAAAATTGTTGGCTGGTGTTGGTCTGTTTGGCTGGTTTCACTGCAAAAATTATTTTCTTGCTTAGATTTGTTTTAGTCTGGTTTCCAGCCAAAATATCTAAAAATTCTTAAATCAAGAGGGATTTTCTAGACAAGTAAAAAATGTCTTGATTTCAGAAAAAAACAAGTCAAAATTAGGTGCTTTTTTGCTTGAAGCAAACAAAATTATCTGCCAATGGGATATGAAAAATAATCTTGTTTTCTGTTTGAAATATGATTTTTTAGTTTACCCTGTTGGCAGATTATTGAGCTTGTTTCAAGAAAAAATGCACTTAATTTTGACTTTGAAAATAATTTTTACTTGTCTAGAAAATCCTTCCTGATTTAAGAATTTTTAGATATTCTTTTTAGATAAAAAAAAATCTGAGAAAAGCATTTTTTTTTTTTTGCAGTGTACAACAGTCTAAACACTGCAAAAAATGCTTTTCTTGCTTAGATTTTTTGTCTTGTTTCCAGCCAAAATTCTTAAATCAAGAAGGATTTTTTTTTTTTGTTTCAAGAAAAAAAACGCTTAATTTTGACATAAGTAGAAGTAGGAAAAGCATTTTTTGCTGTAAAATTGTTGGCTGGTGTTGGTCTGTTTGGCTGGTTTCACTGCAAAAATTATTTTCTTGCTTAGATTTGTTTTAGTCTGGTTTCCAGCCAAAATATCTAAAAATTCTTAAATCAAGAGGGATTTTCTAGACAAGTAAAAAATGTCTTGATTTCAGAAAAAAACAAGTCAAAATTAGGTGCTTTTTTGCTTGAAGCAAACAAAATTATCTGCCAATGGGATATGAAAAATAATCTTGTTTTCTGTTTGAAATATGATTTTTTAGTTTACCCCGTTGGCAGATTATTGAGCTTGTTTCAAGAAAAAATGCACTTAATTTTGACTTTGAAAATAATTTTTACTTGTCTAGAAAATCCTTCCTGATTTAAGAATTTTTAGATATTCTTTTTAGATAAAAAAAAATCTGAGAAAAGCATTTTTTTTTTTTGCAGTGTACAACAGTCTAAACACTGCAAAAAATGCTTTTCTTGCTTAGATTTTTTGTCTTGTTTCCAGCCAAAATTCTTAAATCAAGAAGGATTTTTTTTTTTTGTTTCAAGAAAAAAAACGCTTAATTTTGACATAAGTAGAAGTAGGAAAAGCATTTTTTGCTGTAAAATTGTTGGCTGGTGTTGGTCTGTTTGGCTGGTTTCACTGCAAAAATTATTTTCTTGCTTAGATTTGTTTTAGTCTGGTTTCCAGCCAAAATATCTAAAAATTCTTAAATCAAGAGGGATTTTCTAGACAAGTAAAAAATGTCTTGATTTCAGAAAAAAACAAGTCAAAATTAGGTGCTTTTTTGCTTGAAGCAAACAAAATTATCTGCCAATGGGATATGAAAAATAATCTTGTTTTCTGTTTGAAATATGATTTTTTAGTTTACCCCGTTGGCAGATTATTGAGCTTGTTTCAAGAAAAAATGCACTTAATTTTGACTTTGAAAATAATTTTTACTTGTCTAGAAAATCCTTCCTGATTTAAGAATTTTTAGATATTCTTTTTAGATAAAAAAAAATCTGAGAAAAGCATTTTTTTTTTTTGCAGTGTACAACAGTCTAAACACTGCAAAAAATGCTTTTCTTGCTTAGATTTTTTGTCTTGTTTCCAGCCAAAATTCTTAAATCAAGAAGGATTTTTTTTTTTTGTTTCAAGAAAAAAAACGCTTAATTTTGACATAAGTAGAAGTAGGAAAAGCATTTTTTGCTGTAAAATTGTTGGCTGGTGTTGGTCTGTTTGGCTGGTTTCACTGCAAAAATTATTTTCTTGCTTAGATTTGTTTTAGTCTGGTTTCCAGCCAAAATATCTAAAAATTCTTAAATCAAGAGGGATTTTCTAGACAAGTAAAAAATGTCTTGATTTCAGAAAAAAACAAGTCAAAATTAGGTGCTTTTTTGCTTGAAGCAAACAAAATTATCTGCCAATGGGATATGAAAAATAATCTTGTTTTCTGTTTGAAATATGATTTTTTAGTTTACCCTGTTGGCAGATTATTGAGCTTGTTTCAAGAAAAAATGCACTTAATTTTGACTTTGAAAATAATTTTTACTTGTCTAGAAAATCCTTCCTGATTTAAGAATTTTTAGATATTCTTTTTAGATAAAAAAAAATCTGAGAAAAGCATTTTTTTTTTTTGCAGTGTACAACAGTCTAAACACTGCAAAAAATGCTTTTCTTGCTTAGATTTTTTGTCTTGTTTCCAGCCAAAATTCTTAAATCAAGAAGGATTTTTTTTTTTTGTTTCAAGAAAAAAAACGCTTAATTTTGACATAAGTAGAAGTAGGAAAAGCATTTTTTGCTGTAAAATTGTTGGCTGGTGTTGGTCTGTTTGGCTGGTTTCACTGCAAAAATTATTTTCTTGCTTAGATTTGTTTTAGTCTGGTTTCCAGCCAAAATATCTAAAAATTCTTAAATCAAGAGGGATTTTCTAGACAAGTAAAAAATGTCTTGATTTCAGAAAAAAACAAGTCAAAATTAGGTGCTTTTTTGCTTGAAGCAAACAAAATTATCTGCCAATGGGATATGAAAAATAATCTTGTTTTCTGTTTGAAATATGATTTTTTAGTTTACCCCGTTGGCAGATTATTGAGCTTGTTTCAAGAAAAAATGCACTTAATTTTGACTTTGAAAATAATTTTTACTTGTCTAGAAAATCCTTCCTGATTTAAGAATTTTTAGATATTCTTTTTAGATAAAAAAAAATCTGAGAAAAGCATTTTTTTTTTTTGCAGTGTACAACAGTCTAAACACTGCAAAAAATGCTTTTCTTGCTTAGATTTTTTGTCTTGTTTCCAGCCAAAATTCTTAAATCAAGAAGGATTTTTTTTTTTTGTTTCAAGAAAAAAAACGCTTAATTTTGACATAAGTAGAAGTAGGAAAAGCATTTTTTGCTGTAAAATTGTTGGCTGGTGTTGGTCTGTTTGGCTGGTTTCACTGCAAAAATTATTTTCTTGCTTAGATTTGTTTTAGTCTGGTTTCCAGCCAAAATATCTAAAAATTCTTAAATCAAGAGGGATTTTCTAGACAAGTAAAAAATGTCTTGATTTCAGAAAAAAACAAGTCAAAATTAGGTGCTTTTTTGCTTGAAGCAAACAAAATTATCTGCCAATGGGATATGAAAAATAATCTTGTTTTCTGTTTGAAATATGATTTTTTAGTTTACCCTGTTGGCAGATTATTGAGCTTGTTTCAAGAAAAAATGCACTTAATTTTGACTTTGAAAATAATTTTTACTTGTCTAGAAAATCCTTCCTGATTTAAGAATTTTTAGATATTCTTTTTAGATAAAAAAAAATCTGAGAAAAGCATTTTTTTTTTTTGCAGTGTACAACAGTCTAAACACTGCAAAAAATGCTTTTCTTGCTTAGATTTTTTGTCTTGTTTCCAGCCAAAATTCTTAAATCAAGAAGGATTTTTTTTTTTTGTTTCAAGAAAAAAAACGCTTAATTTTGACATAAGTAGAAGTAGGAAAAGCATTTTTTGCTGTAAAATTGTTGGCTGGTGTTGGTCTGTTTGGCTGGTTTCACTGCAAAAATTATTTTCTTGCTTAGATTTGTTTTAGTCTGGTTTCCAGCCAAAATATCTAAAAATTCTTAAATCAAGAGGGATTTTCTAGACAAGTAAAAAATGTCTTGATTTCAGAAAAAAAACAAGTCAAAATTAAGTGCTTTTTTGCTTGAAACAAACAAAATAATCTGCCCATGGGATATGAAAAATAATCTTGTTTTCTGTTTGAAATGTGATTTTTTTGCTTACCCCATTGGCAGATTATTGAGCTTGTTTCAAGAAAAAATGCACTTAATTTTGACTTTGAAAATATTTTTGACTTGTCTAGAAAATCCTTCTTGATTTAAGAATTTTTAGATATTCTTTTTAGATTTTTTGTCTTGTTTCCAGCCAAAATATCTAAAAATTCTTAAATCAAGAGGGTTTTAAAAATTATTTTCAAAGTCAAAATTAAGTGCATTTTTGCTTGAAACAAGCTCAATAATCTGCCAATGGGGTAAGAAAAATAATCTTGTTTTCCGCTTGAAGTAAGATTATTTTTCTTACCCCACTGACAGATTATTTTGCTTGTTCTAAGCAAAAACTCACTTACTTTTGACTTGTTTTTTCTGAAAACAAGACAATAATTTTTATTCCTCTTGAAAATCCTGATTGATTTAATAATTTTTAGATATTCTTTTTAGATTAAAAAAAAATCTGAGAAAAGCATTTTTTTTTTGCAGTGTCCAACAGTCTAAACACTGCAAAAAATGCTTTTTTTGCTTAGATTTTTTGTCTTGTTTCCAGCCAAAATATCTAAAAAATTTAAATCAAGAAGTATTTTCTAGACGAGTAAAAATTACTTTCTTGTTTTCAGAAAAAAAAACAAGTCAAAAATGTATAGTTTTTGCTCAGAACAAGCAAAATAATCTGCCAATAGGGTAAGCAAAAAAATCTTGTTTCAACCAGAAAATAAAATATTTCACTGGGAAAAAATGGCTTATCTTATACTACTTATCTTAGTATTTTTGTCTTGTTTCTAGTCAAAATATATATATATATATATATATATATATATATATATATATATAAAAAGTAAACTAGATAAGCAAAATGCACTTAATTCAGTTTTTAGGGTTTTTTATTCAATATACATAATTCACTAGTTTTAGCACATTTCAGCACAATTTTTACTGCTTTTCTAACTAAGACTAAATTAAAGTTAAAATTTAAAATGTAAAAAATAGTAAAAAAAAAACAAAAAAACTACTTTAACAAAATTGAATGTAAAACAGGAAATATATATGAAAAAACTTATGATAGTATATCAAAATTACAAAAAAAAGAACACTGAACCTCTTAAAAATGATAATTAAGATTTTTTTTGCCTTTATGCATTTAGCACACACCTTTATCCCAAAAGTGGCTTTACAATAAAGGAACACAAGCAATTTGTATAAATGCTATACCATTTAAGATATTTAAGGTTTTCTAAGAAGTCTGAGAAACAAATAATGTCCACCTTAGTGAAAAATAAATATACAAAAATGTATTTAACATACATTTATTTCATGCTAAGTATACTACGAATACATTTACATATTATGTAATAAAAATACCCTGCATTTGCCATTTTAGTATACTAAACTGGCATACTTAAAGTCTGCTAAATTGGAACAACTAATTTTGTACTTAATGCACTTTAATTGTGCTGAAGTTCAACTAAAGATATATTTAAGTTTATTTGATTGTGCTAAAGTAGAACTATTGAAAGTATACTTTAGGTGCACTTTTTTGCATTTAAAGACCGATATTATTTAAAGATCATACAACCCTCATCAATAGTGACATTAAACATATTTTAGGCTTAATGTTAAGAACTGTGCATTGTGCACAAGTAGTACTCCAAAAATAATTTTTATATTAGTAAATCTCAAGCGATATGTCATTAGATAAGAGAATAGACTTAAACTATACTTACGTACTATAGTATCATTGTTAGGGAAAGTTACTTTTAAAAGCAATGCATTACAATATTGAGTTACTCCCTAAAAAAGTAACTAATTTAAAAAAAAACTTAGTTACTTTTTATGCAAAGTAATGCGTTACGTTACGTTTTTGTCAAATGTAAAAGCCTTTTCACAGCAAAAGCCTCAGACTTAGAGAAAAGTAAATTGCCGTCTGTACAGTAGACCACAGAAGAAGAAAGTAAACTCTTCAGCAATAAAAAAAGAAAACCAATGTTAGATTATCTTGAGTCATTTTTGCTTATTAGTATGGATGAATTGGATCATCGAAGGTTAATAAAATAGGATTAAATACATAAAGGATATTTGTATTATTATTATTTAATTATTGCAGGTTTGCTTTGAATTCCACAGTTTTTATTTATTTTGAAGACCACTGTATCTGTTTTTTTAGTGAGTGAGATGAATTAATGCATGTTCACATTTATTCTAGAACTAAAGTAACATCTTACTCACAATTTCTCTCAACATGGGGACAGGAGAGCTTTTAATCAATAAATGAGGGGAAAAAGTAACTCAGATATTTTCTTGTCAATTAAAATGTAATGCATTTTTTAGTAGTTACTTGGAAAAAGTCATATTATTACGTAACTTGCGTTACTTGTAATGCGTTACCCCAACATTGCTTAGTATAAAATAAATGCATTTTAAATCACAGAAAACTGTAGCTTGAAGTATTTTATGCTTCTTACTTGTTGGTTTTGTTTGTTTCTTGAAGGAATGGCCATACGCTTCTGGCTTTCTGGTTCTCCAGACAAGAAAACAAACTCAATAGACAGCAGACAATTGAGTTGGGTCATCATATACTGAAAGCACACATATTCAAGGTAAGAGCGTTTTGCAAGAGAGTGTTGTCAGATCACCATCATTGAATAACACTGAGCTCTCATGCATTAAGGCTATTTGTCTCATTGGGTGTGATCCTGTAGGGCCTGAGTAAGAAGGTCGGAGTTTCTTCATCCATCTTGCAAGGGCTGTGGGTGTCCTACAGTACAGAGAGTTTATCTACAGCTCTGTCATCGCTCAGAAACCTTTACACGCCCAACATAAAGGTACTGCTCCACTTTATGAATCTGACATTTGCATTTGCTCCACAGCTGTAGATTTATTTCTTCCATGAATTGTCTGTAGGTGTCCCGGCTGCTGATATTGGGCGGCGCTAATGTGAACTACCGTACGGAGGTGTTGAACAACGCTCCGGTGCTGTGTGTGCACGCTCACCTGGGCTACTCAGACATGGTGCACCTGCTGCTGGAGAACGGAGCCAGTGTAGACTCCACATCTGAGAGCGGCCTCACTCCGCTGGGATACGCCGCCGCCGCCGGACACCTGGGGATAGTCACCGCTCTCTGCAAGAGGAAAGCAAAGGTACCAGAGCAAAAATCAATATAATTAAATATTATTTTAAAGGGGTCATCGGATGGCCATTTTCCACAAGGTCATATGATTCTTTAGGGTTTTAATGAAAAGTCTATAATATACTTTGGTTAAAAATTCTCAATAGTACTTTAAAAAAACATCCTTTTACCCCGTCAAAATCAGCTCTGCAAAATTTCAGCTTATTTTAGGCATGGGCCCTTTAAATGCAAATGAGCTCTGCTTGCCCCGCCCCTCTCTACTGAGGGATTACGAGACGTAATGTTTACTTTAGCCGCATTTAGCTACGTTTAACTGCATTTAGCTGCGTTTATCGGCAAAACTTGCCAACAAGCACATTATTAAGAAAGGCCATTTGCAAAGATGCATTAAAAAACGCTTATATTCACGTTTGTTGTGCGTGAAGCTGCATCAGGAATGATTCACACGAACATATATGTGACCCTGGACCACAAAACCAGTCATAAGGTTAAATTTGACAAAACTGAGATGTATACATCATATGAAAGCTCAATAAATAAGCTTTCTATTGATGTATGGTTTGTTAGGATAGGACAATATTTGGCCGAGATACATTTATTTGAAAATCTGGAATCTGAGGGTGCACAAAAATCAAAATACTGAGAAAATCACCTTTAAAGTTGTCCAAATTAAGTTCTTAACAATGCATATTACTAATCAAAAATTACATTTTGATATGTTTACAGTAGGAATTTTACAAAAAATCTTCATGGAACATGATCTTTACTTAATTTCCTAATGATTTTTGGCATAAAAGAAAAATCAATCATTTTGACCCATACTATGTATTTTGGCTATTGCTACAAATATCCAGAGTCACATATGCCTATGTAGATCGGTTTAAAACTGAAAGTAACGTTGTCCTCTGCCTCTTAAGCGGTTCAGATGTTGAGAGTAAATGCTACCAGGAGACTACTGCTATGTTCATTATTACATCCAGCAACAGAACACCTCAATCGCTCAATTAGAGTCTTCCTCTGCTCCTGAGTCACACAATGGCGATCAGAGTCGGACTGTTTCAGCTCGGTGAGGGCGGGGCTAAGGTAGTCGCTCCTGTCAATCAACTATCGTGGGAGGAGCCTCTGTCTGTGTGTTGTCACAACGACAAGAAGCTGAGAATGACCTGATTTTAAAAAGTGAATGCACCACTGGGTGTATTTTTATCATTGTAGGGTGGCTTTGTTCATGTTTGTTTGGCATCCGATGACCCCTTTAAAAAAAAAAAACATAAAATAAAAATCTATATAATTAGGTTGGCTTGAGAAACATAATACACTAGCAGACTTTGAAGTCCAATCACAGCAAACTCATGCAGAAACGTGCGTCTTGTTGCTAGGAGACGCATAACAAATGAAACAATATGCATTCTATAATCGGCTGAAAATATCAAACATGTTTGATATCCTCCGACTGGGTGGCATCAAAGTCTGAAGCTAAAAAATCAGAGTCTGTCACCATCATAAACTATGCGATTTTCTATGGAATCTGTCAGCTCAAATCTGCTGACTCGCTCTGACTTTTAGCAAACAGCCTCAACTTCTCCAGACTGGAAATCGGTGGAAAATCAGGGCAAAAACACTGCAAAAAATGCTTTTTTTGTTTAGTTTTCAGCCAAAATATCTAAAAATTCTTGAATCAGGAAGGATTTTCTAGACAAGTAAAAATTGTTGTCTTATTTTTAGTAAAAACAAGCAAAATAATCAGCCAATGGGGTAAGAAAAATAATCTAGTTGTCTGCTTGAAATAAGGTTTTTTTTCTTACCCCATGTTTTAAGCAAAAAACAAGACAATTATTTTTACTTGTCTAGAAAATCCTTCCTGATTCAAGAATTTTCAGATATTTTGGCTGGAAACAAGACAAAAAATCTAAATAAGAAAAGCATTTTTTGCAGTAAATCGTAGTGTATTCCAGGCTTTGGAGTAAATTCCTGAACGCTCAGCCCAGCTCTTCAGACTGATCTCACTTAATGTGCTTTAGCTTTTCAGACTGATCCGACTTATAGTTTTCATAATATTTAAGATGAAGAATCGTAAAAAAATTCCTTAGACCTACATTGATGAAATGTTCAAATGAGCCAACACTTTTCAAACTCCAGCTGTCAAAATTAAAATTTAAACTCACAGAATCCCTTGAGACTAAGGCCCTGTTTATACTACTGCGTTTTCGTTTTAAAACAGCGTTTTAAAATTAAAGCGATCCTCGTTTTTTCAGCAGGGTTCACTTTTAAACATAGATGAATGATATTTATCTGCATGTGTGTCCTCTCCATAGCTGGACCACTTGGATAAGCACGGTCAGTGTGCTGTAGTGCATGCTGCTCTCAGAGGTCATCTGGAGGTGGTGAAGTTCCTGATTCAGACAGACTGGGGTCAGATGCACCTCCAGAGCCCCTCCCCTACACAGTCACAGGACACGCCCTCTCCAACACAACCGCAGACCACGCCCTCCCCCACGCCGCCAGATGCCACGCCCTCCCCCACACAAGCCACGCCCCAGGAGTCGCAGCCCTCCAGCCCTGAGCGCCAGGAGCACGAGGAGGAGGAGCCGCAGGAGTCTGAGCCGAAGGTGGAGGAGCAGGAAGAGACTCCGGAAGAGTCGGAACAGCAGACACAGGCGGATGCAGAGACTCAGCAGCAGACGTCACCACAACCTGTGACCTTCAACAAGAGCACAGCAGTGCAGCAGGCCCTTATAGCAGCGGCCAGCATGGGTTACACAGAGGTAACGGCCTCCTGGCTTCATTCAATTCCTTGTATGCTCCTAGCTCATGTAGGTACTTACTGTCTCTGTGTCTTTAAGATTGTGTCGTATCTCTTGGACTTGCCTGAGAGGGATGAAGAGGACATTCAACGCGCCCAGATTAACAGCTATGATACCCTGTGGGGCGAGACAGGTAAAGATCATCTTTTACAGGATTTTTCAATCGAAATCTAGTGAGCTGCCTACACTGCAAAAAATGCTTTCCTTACTTATAGTTTTTTGTCTTGTTTCCAGCCAGAATATTTTTAAAAAATTATACACAAGTAAAAATGTTTGTTTTGTTTTCAGAAAAAAACAAGTCAAAATGAAGTGAGTTTTTGCTCAGAACAAGCAAAATAATCTGCCAACGGGGTAAGAAAAAAATATCTAATTTCAAACAGAAAACAAGATTATTTTTCTTACCCCATTGGCAGATTTTTCAGCTTGTTTCAAGCAAAAATGCACTTTATTTTGACTTTTTTCTGAGAACAAGACAATCATTTTTACTCGTCTAGAAAATCCTTATTGATTTAAGAATTTTGAAATATTTTGGCTGGAAACAAGACAAAAAAATCTAAGACAAGCATTTTTGCAGTGTACATGCCTTGTTTCCAGACAAAATATTTGAAGATTCTTAAATCGAGAAGGATTTTCTAGACTTGAAACAAGCTAAATAATCTGCCAATGGGAATGGGGTAAGAAAAATAATCTTGTTTTCTTTTTGAAATTGTATTTTTTTGCTTACCCCATTGGCAGATAATTTTTCTTGTTCTAAGCAAAAACTCATTTCATTTTGACTATTTTTTTTCTGAAAACAAGAAAAGAATTTGTACTTGTCTAGAAAATCCTTCTTGATTTAAGAATTTTTAGATGTTTTGGCAGTTAAAAAAATCATTTTTTGCAATGTAATAAAACTATTCTAAGTGCATTCACATTATTTCTAAATGTTCCCAGACCATTAAAAAAAATCCAGTTTTTGGAAATGTCTAAAAAAACTTTTTTTTTTTCTTGGTTATGAGAATGTTCAAAAAGCATTGTATTATTATTTTTTTTTTTTTAAATATTAAAATTATTTTTCAATAAAATATGTGAATGTGACTTTAAAATGTTCTCTGAACATTCTGAAACAGTAGTAACATTAAAAAGGTCCAACTAAAACATTTCAGAAAAAGTACTTTTCATAAACCATGTGAATATTATTAAAGACCAGATAACTTTCTGTTAATGTTGCTGGAAGAATATCTGCACTGCAAAAAATCTTACTTTCTAGTCAAGTTAAAATGATTGTTTTCAGAAAAAGACGAGATTAAGTGTATTTTTGTTCGAAACAAGCAAAAAAAAATCTTTGTCTAGAAAATCCTCCTTGATTTAAGAATATTTACGAATATTTTAATATTTTGGCTGGAAACAAGACAAAAAAAATCTAAGCAAGAAAATATTTTTTGCAGTGTAAACTGTTCTAAGTTACTTTCACATTACTTCATGAAAACATTATTTCTCAATGTTTTCAGAACACTCTTTTTTATTTCATTCTTTTTATATATATATATATATATATATATGTGGGAATGTTACTTTAAAATGTTCTCTGAACATTCTGAAATAGTAGTAACATTAAAAAAAAGTCCAATTATAACATTTCAGAAAAACTACTTTTCATAAACCATGTAGTCAAAGTTTTGAGAACATTATTAAAGCCCAGATAACTTTCTATTAATGTTTCTGTAAGAATTTCTGTTAGCTGTGTGCTGACTGACAGGTTTGTCCTGCTCTTCTCCTCAGCGCTGTCAGCAGCAGCAGGTCGAGGGAAGCTGGATGTCTGTCGTCTGCTGTTGGAGCAGGGTTCTGCCGTGGCGCAGCCCAACAGGAGAGGAGTCGTGCCGCTCTTCAGCTCTGTGCGTCAAGGCCACTGGCAGGTGACTGATAAAAGACTTGTTTTCCAACATCCCTTTCCAAAAAAGAAGTATACTTCAAGTTTATTTTATTAAGTATACTTAAGTAAGGTTCAAGTATATTTTTAAATATCAGTGTACTACTAGTATACTTTTAAGTGTACTATTTCAATACTCCAAGTATACTAAAAGTGAACTTATAGATATACTGATAGTTTACTAATTAAATACTTTTTATGCTTTTTTAGTGCACTTTGAAGTATAGTCTCAGTAAACTACTAGTTTAGTAGTTTTATACTGCAAGTATACTCATTAGATCATACTTTAAGTATACTACTATGTCCCTATTTTGGTGTTAATTTGTATATATTTTGTTGAATATCTGAACATACAAAACATCAAAAGATCTGCTTGTAAACAAAAACATTTGATTCTAGCTTCATGCATTCTTTTTTACAAACACTTGAATGTGGGTATGTTTCATAAATAAACAACATTTTGAACAAAAAGCTTAAAAAAAGTCTATTGATGATAATCCAAACGTAGATGGAGTTGATCAACAGCCCAAAGCTTGACAGTCATTATTTCCTCTTCATGGGTGGACATTTTATTCCATAACGTTCCACAGTTTTCCATATCTATGGTTTTGATGCTGTTTTCTGTCTGATGATTGTGTTAGATTACATGTGGAAGCATCTGATGTTTCGGTTTCTTCTTCACTTGTGTTTTGTAAATTCTGTTCAGAAGATGTGTAACAGCGCCCCTAGCGGATAACAATCAAAACACAGATTCTCAGAGCACAAGCAGAGCTCAAATATATTTAGACTTTTTCTAAGTATAAGTCAAGTATACTTAAATGTCATTTTAAGCACATTTCTGAAAAGTGCGTAAAAAGTAGACTGAAAGTATACTTTCCGATTTTAGTTTAAAAGAAGTATGCTGTCTTTCAGATTGTGGATCTGTTGGTGTCTCATGGGGCAGATGTAAACCTGTCTGATAAACAAGGCCGTACTCCGCTCATGATGGCCGCCTCTGAAGGGCATCTGGACACAGTGGAGTTCCTAATGGCTCAGGGTTTGTAATAATACACCTTTATGGCATAAAAGCACTGTTAAATAAGTCTTGCATGAAGTATTCCTCACGTCTTGTGTTCATTTGTAGGTGCATCTATGGATCTGATGGATAAGGAGGGTCTGACGGCGCTCAGCTGGGCGTGTTTGAAAGGACATCTGTCTGTGGTTCGCTGTTTGGTGGAAAGGGGTGCAGCGACCGACCACACTGATAAAAACGGACGAACGCCTCTTGATCTGGCCGCCTTCTATGGAGACTCAGATGTGGTGAGATATTTTTGGCTTAGGGTTAAGGTTTTTCAAAACACTTTATTTTGAGACCAGATATTTTTTAAATATTTCTCTTAAAGCTTTCAAACTAGATCCACCAAACTCTAAACTCTAAACCTTCAGCCTATTTTGACCAAATCTGTTTACTACACTATAAATAACTGGACTTTTCAGTTTCCCTTTAAAAAAAAATTACAACTTACTTTGAAAAGTTCTGAGAGTATTTCCTCCCAGAGGAACAGTCAAATATCCGAAATCCATCCGTTTGTGTAACAGTGTATGAATCGAAACGTAATCAAATGATATAAGATCAATTTAACCTTCAAACTTAAAAGCTTATTAAACTGTTTTAAAAATATGCAGAATTGTTAAAAAATATTTTTTTTTTACTATTTTGTCATTAATTTTTTATATTGAGAATCAAGCAAATTGTACAAACAATAGTACATTTAACAAAACAAAACAAAAAAAATTACATTTTAAAAAGCTGCATTGCTCATTTTGTTCTGAAGTTTTTACTTTTCGATATTTTTTTCCAAACACAGTTTAAATTGTTTAAATATAGCCATTCTTTCATTCCACTTTATGAATATAAGAATGGGCAATTTTTTCTAATTTTTCCAAAAAAAAATTTTTTTCTCTTATCATGCAAGTGTTTGTAAAATTAAAGTTCACTTCTATAGTAAGTGTAGGATTGTCCACAGCGTTTGTTTTTGTGATCTGCATCTGGATTATATTCTGTGCTAATCCACAGCAATTTGTATTACATTTCAATTTATTTAATGTTTGTAATGCATGACAGGAAACTAAAAAAAAATCATATTTTCATCCATTACTGATTTAGTTTCTTTTCTCTGCTTTTTCTCTGTCTCAGGTGCAGTTCCTGGTGGATCATGGGGCTTTGATCGAGCATGTGGACTACAGTGGAATGCGTCCTTTGGACCGGGCGGTCGGCTGCAGAAACACATCAGTGGTGGTCGCTCTGCTGAAGAAAGGAGCCAAAATCGGTACATGCAACCATATCACCAGATTGATGGCTTAATCGGATTGAAAAGCCTTGTAAACACCTCATTTGATTTTGTTGCACTTAAAAAAGTCCTGAAATATTCTGATAAGTAGGGAAAAATTCATGCAAACACTTGAATATGAATCCAAATTTGGATTTAAACATACAGCACATGCAGTGCTGATGCATATATTTACATACATCTTGCAAAGTGCCAGTTTATTCTTGTCTTTCATCTCATAAACAGATCAATGGAGGAGAATAAATTTATGCTAAAAAAGATTTTCTGACATATACGTCAGCTTTTCAATTAAAGTATTTACAGATATTAAAGGGGTCATATGATGTTTCTAAAAAGATAATTTTTTTTGTATTTGTTGTAATGCAATGTGTTTATGCAGTTTGAGGTTTTAAAAACATTTTTTCACATACTGTACATTATTGTTGCTCCTCTCTGCCCCGCTTTTCTGAAACGCTTTGATTTTTACAAAACTCAACGTTGATGGAAATCGAGGTGTTCTCTAATTGGCCAGCTATCCGGTGCGTTGTGATTGGCCGAATACCTCAAGCGTGTGACGGAAATGTTACAGCACTTATCAGGTTGTGATGCCGTTTCTTGGCGCAACAAGACAGAAACAATAAAATCAATTATAAACGAGGCATTTGTTGCGTCCAGTGGGGACATAACTACTGATTATAATGACTCATATGCATAATTATACTGTCTTTTTACACAACGTAAACATAACACCATGTCTGCATTTGCGATAGTAGGACAAAAAACAACAAGCACTACTCTACACTGCTCAAAACTGGCGTTTGAATAGTCAGTACTGAATTCTTTCAATATGAAAATGTACTTACAGGCTGCGAGTCAGATGCATCAAACTGTCCCTAAAACATTGGAATTGCCCCACTTTATAGCCTTAACCCTTTACAGCTGGCATTGTAAGCTGCTCTCCCAGGTTCAGGAAACAGTCCTCCATGAAATGCGCAGTACACACTGCAATATTTGCATTGCACTGTTCCGGAACAGTGTTGTAAATATAACTTAACAATTTCTACTCGTGTCCTCATTTGGAAGGCAAGTACTTTTGCTTTGGCAATGAAATACACTGCGTCTCCACAACATGGTGGCTGCACTACTACATTACTACAGCCAGTAAAAGTTACGCATTCTTTCTTTCCATATACATATGGGCGGTGTTACGCTAATCTACTCGCCCAATGACTTTAAGACTTTAAGCTTTGCAACTTTACAGATCTTATCTATGCACAAACAGCTTGTAACACTCCAAAGACAAAGGAAAACACGAAACTGCATCATATGACCTCTTTAAGCAGACAATCTAGTTGACCCTTGTTAGTAGAATGTCAAAAGTGGACTGTCAAAATATGTGAAATATTCAAAAATATGTGAAATCAGACTAGATTCATTCCAACTGACAATTAGTGCATGTAAACTCACCCAGTGTTAGTGTGGATCAGGCTTTGCTCATATTGTAGAAACCAAATGTCTCTCAGCATAGTAAAACCATAAATCAGTAAAACCATCCAGCCAACGATCCCTAAAAATAAAACAGCTTAGGGGAGAGAAATTAACATAAGCTTAGTGTACAAGAATAGAAATCACTGTAAAGTGCCCACATATATGTGTGTGTGTTTTTATGTAGCTCAGCTTGTGCTCGGCTGCTCTGTGCTTTACTTCGCTGACTGGTTAATGCGTCTCTGGATCCGTGACTCTTTTTGTTTGTGGTGTTTGCGTTTGTTTTCACTTGCTACATGTTTCTCTTGCTCTGTTGCTCTCTCTTTCTTTCTGTTTGTCAGTTCAGTGGTTGATAAGAGATAGTTTAACATTGTTAGTGCCAGTGTTGTTTTGCTGTTTTACATTTGATTTCTTATTCTTTAGCTGAAGCTCTTATTCCCCACCACTCACGGCTGCTTTTTTGTGTTCCCCCTCACCTTTCTTCCACGCCCACTGCATTGCTCTTCACTTCCTCTTTCTCCCACTCTCACTTCCACTCACCTCCGCACACACCACTCTCATCGCCACCTATGATTGTGCCACTCACCCCATCCCACTCTCCCTCAATCCCTGACCTCCGGCCACAGGATGTCAGACACTGCCGAGTCGGCATAAAGGAGGTATTGCTTGTGCTCGGCCTGCTCGCGGCTTGCTTTCCTTTAGGAATCCTGACAGCTCTCTGTTGTGTGTGCAGTGGCGTGTTTGGGTGCTGCAGGTTTAACTGCCACTTGTAAACTGTTATGAAATGTTAAAAATAAAAGGTTACAGGGAATGAGAACTCAAGTTCACCCTGAAGGCATCCTCATCCTGTTGTCCATGCCTTCATCTGTTTGTTATGACTCCTGAGCACTCTGTGCTCCTCCGTCTCTCCCCATGTTTTCCCCTCAAACCAGTTGTTCATTTTGACCCATCAAACATCCTGTTACCCTTAGGTCCTGCTACTTGGGCAATGGCGACATCTAAACCTGACATCATGATTATCCTACTGAGTAAACTTTTAGAGGAAGGAGATGGCTTCTATAAGGTCAGATTTACTCAAAATTTACCTCTGGTGTTTGCACAGATCTATCTAGTACAAAGTCCTTGGCTCTGTGTATTTACACAATCAATCATCTTTTCACCCGCAGAAGGGTAAAGTGAAGGAGGCAGCTCAGCGCTACCAGTATGCTTTGAAGAAATTTCCCCGAGAAGGATTAAGTGAGGACCTGAAGACCTTTAAGGAGCTCAAAGTGTCTTTGTTCCTCAACTTGTCTCGCTGTCGGAGGAAAATGAATGTGAGAACGGCACAAATGTTTCTAAAAATACTCTTTGCAAGGTCTCATTTTAGCGCACAGTAAGATTCTCTTGTGTGATGCTGTAATATCGTAACTGCAGTGAGAACCTTGCTGATTATACGTCTAGTACAGCTGTGCAAAATAATGAAATGTCGACCCCCAGATTACAAACTAAAATAGATTTTTCTTGGTTACAGGACTTTGGCATGGCGGAAGAGTTTGCTACCAAGGCTCTGGAACTGAAGCCTAAGTCTTACGAGGCATACTATGCTAGAGCCCGTGCCAAGCGTAGCAGCAGGTAGGGTTCTTCTATTATTTTCTGTCCATACACATCAAATTATTTGTTGGTGGCTTAACAGTTCCATTAACCCTTTATAGGCAATTCGCTGAGGCACTAGAAGACCTGAGGGAAGCCATAAAGCTGTGTCCCAACAATCGTGAAATCCAACGTCTCCTTCAGCGCGTGGAGGAGGAGTACAGACAAGTTACCCAACCAGATGAGCCAGAGCTTGAGCCTCCTCCATCCCCACCACCATCTCCCTTACCGGTGGAGGAAGATGAGGAGCCCCCTCATCATACTCCTCCCCCTGAGCCAAGACTGGATGACATGGAACCCGTCCAAGACTTGTTTGAGGATGACGACTTCTTGGAACAAGAACTGGAAGCTGTCTCTATTGGTCTTGCTTCTGATATTCGCTCGAATGCTTCAAGCCTTGCCATTATACGCAGTCCACCTCTTTCTCCGCCCCATCATGACACTGGCTACCTATCTGGAGGGCAGGCCTTTGAGTTCCACCCAAGCTCCTCCTCCATGTCATCTCCTACCCATCACAGTTACCAGTCCACCTCCCCTTGTATCTCTCCGACGCATCAGAACTCCCACTACCGCCAGAGTCCGCCTCACACCTCGCCAGCCCATCAGTCCTCCTACCGGTTTAGCCCTCCACCAATGGCAGGTGGAGGGAACCAGGGGATGGACTACCAGAGTCCTCCGCCATCTCCTCTTAGGCGTGGGGTTCCATACAGAGGTAGTCCTCCGATTGAGAGCGTGTGTCTGTATCGTTCCCAGTCTGGCTCGCCAGTCCGCTATCAGCAGGATCCCTTACCTAGCCGTCCCAAATCGCCACTGTTGAAGATGAGCAGCCAGCGATCCTTCCAACTCCAGTCGCAACCTTCCCAGAGCTCTCAAAGCAGCCAGCACCACCAAGTTCAGGGTCTTCGTCTGCAGCCCTCTATGGCACAGATCGTCCGCACTAACCAGCCCAGTAACAGCGTGTACAGCCAGTTGGCGCATCCGCTCAGCAGTAGATACCAGGGTAGTTCTATGGACGTGGATAGGGACAGAG
This sequence comes from Garra rufa, assembly GCF_049309525.1. Classification (NCBI taxonomy): domain Eukaryota; kingdom Metazoa; phylum Chordata; class Actinopteri; order Cypriniformes; family Cyprinidae; genus Garra; species Garra rufa. The sequence continues at coordinate 927,128 of NC_133382.1, forward strand.
ATCGAGAGCCGAGGCTGGTCTACCAGCCCTCGTTAGATGGCCGGTCAATGTCTCAAGTGCAATCCAGCCTTAGTGTAGGAGCTCTCTGTCAGCATGGGAGCCGAGGTGGGCCTGCCGGGGTTCTGGAGTCAAACCTAGGGAAAGATGAGATGCCTCAGCGTCCCGCTTCAGCCTACCGTTCGGCTACGGGGGGACCCGGAGGCATGCGCTTCAGCCAAACCCCTCAGATAAGCCGCAGCCAGTCTGCCGCATACTATCCAGTCTCCAAACATGAACTTGAGAGAGCAGTGGCTGCCTCTGCTCTGCCACCGTGCCAACTGGGCTCTCCGGAGATCCCTCACCTAGTGCGCCGACCTATCAGTGCCAACACAAGTGACCTAAAACAGCACGTACCGACCCCTAGACCACTTATCCACTCCCAGAGCGTGAATCTTCGATTCTCCCCATCTAGCAGTAATATCTCCTCAGGCTCCAGTTGCAATCTAGCCCCTGGCTTTAGGCCCTCCTCCTCCATGGCTCAAATGGAAATCCCACTCCAGGCTGCGTATGAGCGAAGCTTCGATGAGCCATCTGCTCTCTCGCCCTCTCAGAGCGGATTGTACGTGGGAGAACCCGCCCGATCCCGAACCACTCCATTCATGGGCGTCATTGACAAGACCGCAAGGACTCAGCAGCAGTACCTTCACCAGCCTTCCCGGGCCTGGCCCGTATCATCTATGGAATCGGTTATCACTAGCCCCACCTCGCCTGGTAATTTGATCCACCAAGCCTCCACCGCCTCCTCCTACAGCCCGCCTACATCTCTAGGCAATATTGCCTACTACAATAAGACCAATAATGCCCAAAATGGACACATGCTAGAGGAGGAGTACTATGTTCAGCCCCAGCCCGCCTCCCTGAGCAAGCTCGCCAATGGAGGGGCCCGGGATCGAGACCTCCTGGAGCGAGTGAGCCAGGCACCAACGTACCAGGATGTTAAGGTGGCACGGACAATGCCCGTGGCACAGGCCTACCAGGAGAACATGTACCGCCAACTTTCCCGTGATGCCAGACAAGGTCCCACCTCGCCCATCAAACCAAAGAGACCCTTTGTGGAGTCAAATGTTTAATAGGCACCCAAAAGGTTGGGCATGAAGGAGAATGTTTGTGTCAGGTCTGCGTAGGTGCAGGGTACTAAAGCCAGTATTTGGAGTAGAGGAAGCCGCATAGTAGAAATGCTTTTAATAAACTAAAAAACAGTGTTACAAAAGTGTACAAATACCTGTGCCTACTTCAGGTCAACTCAATCTGTTGGTAAATACTTAGTTTTTAGAACTTGGGGTATTAGAATAAAGCTAAAGTTAAAAAAAGCTCTGCACATGAAAAGAAAGCACATTTATTGTCGAGGCCCACACACAGAGGAATAGTGTGTCTCGCCATCATTCCCAGCACTAAAGCGGATATGAAACTGGAAATCTATGGGTTGAACTCATTCCCTATCTCACTTAAACCCTCTCTCTCTCTTCCCAGTGAAACGAAAAACAAATTTGCTAGGCTTTCAGGACATCATATTGTTGAATTGTTCAATACTGTAAAAAGTGAAAATCTGTTTCAGGAAAACTAAGTTGTAGTTATAGAAGGAAAAGAGGAATATTTATAATTAAGTTATACGATGTATAGAAATATTAAAGCCGTTTTTGTGTCAGGTTTATTTTGTCTTTAATTTTGCATCTGTTGATTTGGACTTTTGGAAATGGTATCAGATGTTTATGACTGGAGATGATTATCTTTACAGTTCTGGCTCCCAAGCAGAAATATTGTTTGTGTCAAAATTCACAGATGTAGAGTGGCAATAAGATTAGTTTAATCAATTTCTTGGGAAGAAGCGTAATATGCTTTTCAAGGAACCCTAGTGGATATCGCTTAGTCTTTATTTACAAAACCAGTTGAGTTAATTACCAAGTACTGGAGTGGCAATCCTGCCGCATTTCAAGTGGAAGAATGTATCACACCATAGACGTCTTATGAACTCTACAGTATACTACGCAACACAAAGTTTCAGGGGCGTTTGCAAGGTAGTAATAGAATTTCTTCTACTTTTTTGGTTTCTTCCAACGTTCTGAGAAATGGAATATTGCATTGTCACAGAGAAGCATAAAGTATATCAAGTGAACTATGTTTTAAACTTTTATTCGTATACTTTGGTCTGCACTGACTGTCTGTGACATTATGAAGAAAGAGAGCACTTTATTCATTTGTAAGGATTGTATGGAATGTGAATATCGGGGGGCTGGAGATGTTTTTGTTTAGTTTTGTTTAGTTTTTTTTGGATCTAGGATGGGACATCCTTACTAACGAACGTTCAGTGGACACTGGAAAATAACCTGTGATTAGTTGTACTACTAGAAAACAAATAGCAGTCATTGTCCTTGGTGCAATTCTAATTTTTCAAGCAAATGAATGAACAATAATATAAAAGAGCAAAATTATGTTTTTAAAAAGATATAAAAAAGTGTATATAACAGCCTTTATAGAGCGCAGTGTACTTGCTGTATATAGTGGCCAAATGTGTTCATGCATACGAAATCCCGCTCTCCCTCGACGAGCCTCGCGTGTCCAACGCAGTTCAGTGGCGTCACACACTACCGAAAAGCAAACCAGCCGTTTTGAAATAGTGTATTTGTCGTGTAAAATTACAATATTCAGCTAGTTCCTTTGGAAGTTCTCTGCTTCAGAATGCAATATTATTAACATGCGGAGCTTAAATGTGGCTTTGGTCAGATCTTCTCACAAATACAGTATATGGACAGATATCTAGACAGCTTGTCTTAAAGGCAACCATATTCACCTTTCTATTGCTGTCGTTGTAAACTTGCTTGAATCGAGCGATGCCTCGTGGGGGAAAAGCTAAATAAATAGCACTTGAGAACAAGGCCTCTTTGGGGCGGTGCGGTTTTTCAGTGCAAGTTATTTTTGCTGTACATGACCTGACGCATGATTTATCTTCCATTCCCCTCTCAAATTGACACACACAGACTGACATCCGTGAATCTGCCGATAGAGGAACTAAACAGAAGTAAAGTTCACACCTGACGAAAAAGAGAAATCTCGCACTCATCTCCACCAAACTCGACAGTAGAGACGTGACATTTACCTCTGAAGGGTTTGGCCATTCTTTTTATCTTTCAGTTGGATTTGAGTTGATTTTAATGTACTTGCTTGCTAAGCAGAGTTTCTCGTCTGTAAATGTGAGCTTTCAGAGCGCTGTGACAACATTTAATGACTTCAATAAACCAGAATGTGTTTTTATCATGTCACTTGTCATTTTTCTATGGTCTCAGTATAAGAGATGTATAACACAGGTCCAGTTTCTTTTATTGCATACAGATCTTACAGAACTGACATTTCAACATTTTAGCTTTCCAGATGTAGTTTGTTTCATCAGAGTTCCTTGCAGCTGCTCACCAATGCATCCTCTGAAGTGAATGGGTGCCGTCAGAATGCGAGTCCAAATCGATGATGAAAACATCACAATAATCCACAAGTAATCCACAGCACTCCAGTCCATCAGTTAACATCTTGATGAGACAAAAGCTGTGTGTTTGTGATGTGATTCTGACGGCACCCATTTACTGCAGAGCATCCACTGGCGAGCATCTGTTGTTTGATCTAAGAGTGAAAGTTTCATTTTTGGTTGAACTATTCCTTTAAACAGTCATGTATGTTACCTCAACTCATACTGGCTGTTAAGAAGAGAAAATTACATTTCTTAAAAGAAAATGTCGTTTTTTTGCAGTTTACTGTACTTTACATTTTTCATCAGAGTTCCTTGCAGTTGCTCACAAATGGGTCCTCTGCAGTGAATGGGTGCCGTCAGAATGAGAGTCCAAACAGCTGATAAAAACATCACAATGATCCACAGCACTCCAGTCCATCAGTTAACATCTTGATGAGACAAAAGCTGTGTGTTTGTGAGAAACTTGTAAATTTGTTGTGATGTGATTCTGACGGCACCCATTCACTGCAGAGCATCCACTGGTGAGCAATTACTAGAATGCTAAATTTCTCCAAATCTGATGAAGAAACCAAATCATCTACATCTGTGGTCTGGTCTAAGGGTGAGTGCTTTTTAGTTTGAACTATTTCTTTAAACAGTCACGTATGTTGCCTCAAATCATACTGGATGTTAAGTATTTTTTTTGTCTCTGTTTTTGCGTATGGGTAAGTTTATTATAGCCAAAAACTACTTTGGTTTCTACACAGGAAGAGACAATTCAAGTGACTTTTAAAGTCAAATTTAAAGAAAAGAACAGGGGAAAATAAATCGAATCAACAACATAAGAACAGCCTTCTACGAAGTACAATAACAAGGAACATTTTTACTTAAAACATTGCAAAAATGCTTTTCTTACTTGGATTTGTTGTCTTGTTTCCAGCCAAAATATCTAAAAATTCTTAAATCAAGAAGGATTTTCTAGACGGGTAAAAAATTTTTTTTTTGTTTGAAGAAAAAACGAACAAAATCTTATTTCAAACAGAAAACAAGATTATTTTTCTGACCCCATTGACAGATTATTGTGCTTGTTTCAAGCAAAAACACTTAACTATAACTTGTTTTTTCTGAAAACAAGACCATTTTTACTCGTCTAGAAAATCTTTTTAGATATTTTGGCTGGAAACAAGACAAAAAATCTAAGTAAGAAAAGCATGTTTTGTAGTGAATTTATTATGAATATTAATCTATTATTTGCAGTGAACTTTTTTTGGCACAATCACTTTTGCACCAGTAACATTTACTAAAGCTCAAACAGAACTCCATTTATGATTGTTCTTCAAGCTGATGGTTCTTCTGTGTCAAGAACTTCTTGTTTTGATGGCTGGTTCAAAACAGAAAAGCTGCAACATTGACTTTTACTCCCTCTTGGGTTTGGCTGTGAGGAGATGCACAAATCCTGGCACCAATACCATGACCACCTGCGGCACGATGCTGTATTTGAGAAAGAACAGCGAGTAGAAGAGAAAAGCAGGAGCGGTGGGTACGGGGAAACTGCTGATGTAGTGGAGGGCGATGGAAGAGAGGGCCAGACAGAGAGTCCTGGGAACCCATGGGAGAACCCATCCACCCGGCTTCCAGTACTCTGCCAGTCCTAGTCCCAGCAGGACCCCAGCATCCCGGTTCAGAGAGGAGAAGGGTGTTGTGTCCATACGGATCCACTCAGAGTGAGAGCACCACCTTTTAGCCAGCGAGATGGACCTGAGAGAACATTGTAAGTATATGCAGTGAATTCAGACTTGTTAATTACAGTTTAGGCTCATTCATATTACTTTTTGATTACTTTTGACCAAACCTGTCTATCACAGGTTTGACAGATTTATATTGTCTTTATATATATTTTTTAAAAAAATCTAAAAGCTATATATACACTACCAGTCCAAAAGTTTTAAACAGTAAGATTTTTAATGTTTTTAAAGAAGACTTTTCTGCTCAACAAGCCTGCATTTATTTGATCCAAAGTAGAGCAAAAACTGTAAAATTTTGAAATATTTTTACCATTTAAAACAACTGCTTTCTATTTGACTATATTTTAAAATGTAATTTATTTCTGTGATGCGCAGCTGAATTTTCAGCATCATTACTGCAGTCTTCAGTGTCACATGATCCTTCAGAAATCATTCTCATATACTGATTTGATGTTCAAGAAACATTTACTATTATTATCAATATTTACTTTTTCAGGATTCTTTCATAAACAGAAAGATCAGCATTTATCAGAAAGAATAAGCTTTTGTGACATACACTATACCATTCAAAAGCTTGAAGTCAGTATAATTATTATTTATTCTATCTTTTGTAGGGAAACAAATTATACAAATTAATAATTTTATTTAGCAAGGAAGGATGGTTTAAATTGATTAAAAGTGATGATAAAGACATTTATAATGGTACAAAAGATTTTTGTTTCAGATAAATGATGTAAAAAAATTCTACTCAGCAGTTTTCAAACATAATAGTGATACGTGTTTTTGAGCAGCAAATCAGAATATTAGAATGAAAACTTTCAAATGTATTCGAATAGAAAACAGTTATCTTAAATAGTAAAAAATATTCTAAATGTTACTGTTTTGCTGTACTTTGGATCAAATAAATGCTGACTTGGTGAGCAGAAGAGACAAAAAAACATCTATAAAATACATTAAATGCAAATATGCAATGTATGTGTATATTATTTTGAGACCAGTTCAGCTGTGAAATGAACTCAATATAACATTGTACCCACCAGGAAAGATCAAACCCAATCTTCTGCAGGGCTCCATGCATCAGAAGAGCTCCAAACAGCAAAGCCAAGCTGAAGCAAGAGAAGAACAGCAGAGGGCGACATTCAGGCACAGTCCGCTTCAGAAAAATCCCCAGCAACATCCCTGCGCAGAAAGTGCAGAAAGATTTAAAAATTAATAAATAAATGAAAAAATATATAATACAATACAATATCGTATAATAATGTAATAAAAAGCAATATAATATAATATAATGCAAAATAATATAATGCAATATAATATAATATAATGCAATATAATATAATATAAAATAATGCAATATAATGCAACATAATATAATGCAATATAATATAATATAATGCAATGCAATAATGCAACATAATATAATATAATACAAAATAATATAATGCAACATAATATAAAATAATGCAATATAACATAATATAATGCGATATAATATAATACAATATAATGCAATATAATATAGTGCAATATAATATAATGCAATATAATGCAATATAAAATAATGCAATATAATATAATATAATGCGATATAATGCAATATAATATAATATAGTGCAATATAATATAATGCAATATAATGCAATATAATATAATGCAATATAATGCAATATAATACAATACAATATAATATAGTATAATGCAATATAATATAATATAATGCAATGCAATAATGCAACATAATATAATATAATACAAAATAATATAATGCAACATAATATAATATAATGCAATATAATATAATGCAATATAACATAATATAATGCGATATAATATAATACAATATAATGCAATATAATATAATATAATGCAACATAATATACTATAATGCAATATAATATAATGTAAAATAATCCAACATAATATAATACAATATAATATAATGAAATATAATATCATATAAAATAATGCAATATATTATAATATAAAAATAATGTAATATAATATAATATAATGCAATATAATATAATATAAAATAATATAATATAATGCAATATAATATAATATAAAACAATGCAATATAAAGCACTATAATATAATATAATAATAATACAATACAATATAATATAATATAGTATAATGCAATAAAATATAATGTAATATAATGCAATAAAATATAATATAATATAGTATAATGCAATAAAATATAATGCAATATAATACAATAATTTCTGACCTGTCAGAAAACCTGCAATGACTTGATGTGGGAAGTGAGCCAAGATGAAGATTCGAGAAAGACCTACACATCCCAAAAATACTGCATACAGCAGATACGGCACTGCAGCTAATACCTTACTGTAAGAGAAAGACCATTTAGTTAGTTTTACATAGGAATAGCTAACATTACTGTCTCATTAGAACCGTAAAGAAGACAGACCTGCCTGTGCGAGTGTGAATGAAGGAGGCCAATGAAGAGACGATCACCCACCAGACAGCACCAGTGATCATAGCGTGACCCGACGGACTGCCTGACAAAGTCCAACAAGGAATTATATCACAGTCGAGCCTTGTTTTAAAATGTCTTGACATCTGGAAACACTACAAGGAGGTTTATTGTGCTGCTTTACCTGGGCCAGTCTCACAGGTGGACAGGAACTGCTGGACTTTTGGAGGGTTTTTAGAAAACAATCCAGATTGTCCGATCCACCAATAAGGCCTCTCACCAAATAGGATCCTAAAAGTCATATCACATCAATTAGAGTTATCATACAATGCTTTACTCTTATTATAATTACTTTATTCCCTCAACAAATAACTCATTATATTCAAATTATTATAATACTTATCTAAATTGATCTTGTATTAGTATCAATTCTATAAAATATCAGTTTAGCAATTTGTTTTCTACTTTGATTATTAAATGCTTACATATAGTTAAAGTCAAAAGTTTACATCCCCCTTTCAGAATCTGCAAGATGTTCATTATTTTAGCAAAATAAGAGGGATCATACAAAATGCATGTTATTGTTTATTTAGTACTGACCTGAATAAGAGATTTCAAATAAGAGATGTTTACATATAATAGTTAAATTTGTGACTCTGTTCAAAAGTTTACATCCCCTTGATTCTTAATACTGTGTTGTTTCCTGAATGATCCACAGCTGTGTTTTTTTGTTTAGTGATAGTTGTTCATGAGTCCCTTGTTTGTCCTGAACGGTTCAACTGCCTGCTGTTCTTCAGAAAAATCCTTCAAATTTGTTGGTTTTCCAGCATTTTTGTGTATTTGGACACTTTCTAACAATGACTGTATGATTTTGAGATGCATCTTTTCACACTGAGGACAACTGAGGGACTCATATGCAACTATTACAGAAGGTTCAAACACTCACTGATGCTCCAGAAGGAAAAAACATGCATTAAGAGCCGGGGGTGAAAACTTTTGAGCCGAATGGGGACATTTACATTTTTTTCATTTTGTACCCTTCAGAAGCTACAGAAAATATTTACATGTTTTCCAGAAGTCAAAATAAGTTAAACTGACCCTGATTTTCAAATTTCAAAAGTTTTCACCCCCAGCTCTTAATGCATGTTTTTTCCTTCTGGAGCATCAGTGAGTGTTTGAACCTTCTGTAATAGTTGCATATGAGTCCCTCAGTTGTCCTCAGTGTGAAAAGATGGATCTCAAGGGTTCAAATACATAAAAATGCTGAAAAACCAAAGAATTTGTGGAACCTGAAGGATGTTTCTGAAGAACAGCAGGCAGTTGAACTGTTGAGGACAAACAAGAGACTCATGAACAACTATCACTAAACAAAAAAACACAGCTGTGGATCTTTCAGGTAACAACACTATTAAGAATTATTATTTTATTTTGTGGACTATTTGTAAACGTATTCTATATGTAAAAAAATGACATGCATTTTGTATGATCCCTCTTATTCTGGTCAAATAATCTTTTTTATTCATTTTCATACATGCATGTTTAATTAAACATCATTTATTTAATCTATAAACATGCATCTATTATTTGCTCTAACATTCCTTCAGTTTCGCTTTCCCAAGATGCAAAGCAACTCGTACCATTTGAAAACCAAATTAAGCCACTCTGATAAAGCTGCTACCCAGAGCACAGCGATGCCAGTCTGTCGATGAATATAAAACACCACTGGAAACACCAGGAGAACCGCAGCCTTCGGGTCTCCCAGATGAGAACAAACTAGCCAGAAATCCTCATAGCTGCCGGATCTCAGCTGCAGCTCCTCCGCCATAAACACGCCCTGACGATAGATGCTCTCCATTAGAAGATCAAGAAACGTCCACAGATGAAACTCAGCTCTCTAGTTCACCATACTATGATCTAACAGCTCACAGACTCTGTTTATCAGAGTTAAATGAAACTAAAGCGCCTGTCAAAGATGCTCCTGCGGCTAGTCATCTGTCATGAGTCTGTTGTGTTTTGCAAACCTCCACGTGACCGCTGTGACGGAGACCGCAGTGGGACAAATTTGACTAAAACGCATATTTTAAGAAAAACACTGCAGGCAAAAACGCCGTTTTTATATGCATCCAGTGTAAAGGAATTACAATATTGAGTTACTCCATAAAAAAAAAAAAATAACAAATTACGTTACTTATTTTAGCTTTTTATGGAAAGTAATGCGTTACGTTACTTTTGCGTTACTTTTTAAATCTGGGCAGGGCTTGTTTGTTTTTAATATAAAAAAGTTGTATTTTTTTCAAATGTAAAAGCCTTTTACAGCAAAAGCCTCAGGCTTAGAGAAAAGTAAATTGACGTCTGTACAGTAGACCGCAGAAGAACAAATGTCAACTCTTCAACAATAAAAATAAAAACGAAAACAAATGTTAGATTATCTTGAGTCATTTTTGCTTATTAGTATGGATGAATTGGAGACATTGGTTAATAAACATTGGTTAATAAAATGGGATTAAATACATAAAGGATATTTGTATTATTTAACATACTTAATTATTGCAGGTTTGCACTGTTTTTATTCATTTTGAGGAATACCGTATCTGTTTTTTTAGTGAGTGAGATTATTATTATTATTATTACTAAGTTAAGTGTTTCTTTTATAGCACTTTATCTATTTGTGTCAATAGATTTCAATTACAATACAGATTTGTCTCAATCTCCTACACTGCGCCACAAATCTCTATTTCTGTAGCAGTTACACATGCTATCCTGAAGGTTTTTACAGAGGGATTTGTTCATATAAGTTGACTTTATGGTTTCCAATAATGACTGTATGATTTTGAGATCCATCTTTTCACACTGAGGACAACTGAGGGACTCATATACAACTATTACAGAAGGTTCAAACACTCATTGATGCTCCAGAAGGAAAAACCATACATTAAGAGCCGGGGGTGAAAACTTTTGACCAGAATGAAGATGTGTACATATTTTCTTATTTTGCTTAAATTTCATATTGGTTTATTTAGTATTGACTTTCAGAAGCTACAGAAGGTACTTTCATGTTTCCCAGAAGACAAAATAAGCTCAATTTAATTTATAATGCCATCAGTGAGTGTTTGAACGTTTGAGCATCTTCTTTATTTGGTAATATCTCTTGGATTATGGCATGGAAATGGGCAAATATGTTTTGTACCTACCAATAACAAAATAATGCAAGTGTCTTACAAAATATTTCATAGAATGTATCCTGCTTAGCATGTTTTGGAAAGATTTAGGCTTAATATTTATATAGTACCTGTGAATTTTGTGGTCAAGAAAAAGAAACTGTATCTCGTTTTTCATTGTATTTACTCAAGATTATTTTGGAATTGTATAGTAACCAAAAAATGGTTTGTATATTTGCTAAGGTTCTCTATAGCCTACAGAAAACGAAAATTTGTAAAAAATAAAAAAAAATAAAAAAAATAACAACAAATTATACATTTGTTTATTTTATTAGGAAAATACCATATACATAAGAAAAGTGGGCTCAATGTAGACCAAAGTTTTCCCATTTTATAAATGACTTTAGATTATATGTAAAAAAAAAAAAAAGCAAAAAAAGTACTGAAAACATGTAATGTATGTAATTATCTTTCTTTCTTTCTTTTCTTTCTTTCTTTCTTTTCTCTTCTTTTTTCTTTTTCCCTGTGGCATTGAATTAATAAAATAAGAAGAATAATAATAAATACTAATAAAAATAGTAAATAAAAAATAATATAAATAATAAAAAGATATATCCACACACCGTATGTGATGTAAACAAATACGTTTATGTTTTTATTGCACGTTTATCTCTCTTTTTGGATTGACTTTTAAATAAACGTGACCAAAAAAAAAAAAAAAATTTACAAACGTACGATATTTTACTTTTACTTTCCAAACCCAAACTTCTCTGTGAAAAAACAAAACAAAAACATATGTGGATTTATTTTTGGCAAAGTTTTACCTTTTGTTATTTGGTTTAATTATTAAGATGTACTTTGAAACCCTTTCAAACATGAAAATACAAAATAAGAAACGTATAAAATATTTATATTTTTTAAATGTATTATTTACCTCACATTCGATACGTTTTGTTTTGTATTTGACTGTTATTTCTTAACTAACGTAAATATAAGGAAAGCAATAAATGAGGTTCTTTCCTGTCACCTGACGTGCCTCTGCGTCGTAGCGTAGCGTGCGTTTACGTAAAGCTCGCGCTCCGGTTTCCCTGGCGGAGAAGATGGCGGCTCCGGGGGAGTATTTCAGTGTCGGGAGCCATGTCTCTTGCCTCACCTGCTTAGGCCAACGTTTGCAGGGAGAGGTGGTGGCTTTCGATTACCCGTCCAAGATGTTGACTTTGAGTATCCTTTATTCCTCAGAGACGAGTGTTTGAACGGCTGTAGTGTGTCAAACTGTCGCTCGGCGCTAGCGTGTTTATGTGAGCGCTAGTGGCCTCATTCAACGCCTATTCTTGCTTCATTTACTCTATATGCTGTGTTTGGACACGATCTGCTGTGTTTGTCGCCTTGGGTTTTCAGAGTTCAGTTGATTTGATGTGGGTTCATAGTTGAGAACGTGTCGGAGAAGTGTTGTTTGTGGTTAGCGTGTTGATTAGCATGTCCTCGCGACCGACAGCATTAGCTTGCGTGCTAAGCTAATGTCTTTCCAGTGCAATAATGGCAGCTCTCACAGTACATTATTCACAATATAAGCCATTCTTGTTTTATTATTTGGTAATGTGTACAAATACGGCAGGTTGAGTAGCAGCCGCTGGGGTTTATCATAATACTTGAGGTATGTGGCTGTACTGTTCTCAGATCAATACTATCAGACTGAATGCTCATATTCATGTAGTTTTTAACGCTTGTTGTAGAAATGATCGAGTTTGTGGATTCTGGGATTGGAAAGATGACAGTTCAGATTATATTCACTATATATCTCGTGCATTAAGTGTATCAGGAAGCCGGTTCCTTGCATGAAAATGAAGTTGCTGATATATTGCTGTTTTAAAGGGAGACCAGTTGAGTGTTGACACACCCTGCGACCTGGCATGCATGCAAGATTCAGGTTTATTCATTTTTTTTTTTTAGAAAGCACTGTTTATATAATATGTCTTTAAGGTTTAAACTGTGCAATATATTTAAAAAGTTTTTATCTTCTATATTATATTTAATACATCAAGATTTTACGGTTCAAGTAGTGTGATACTATTAGAATATAAAACTCATTTTAAAAGAGGAAAACACTTTTTGCTCAAACTGAGCAAAAATCTTCAGTTTGGTGTTGATGTCTAATGCAATTGAGAAGCTTGTAATGTAAATCAATGAGATTTTTATAACAGTATAACAAACTGCTTACATAATATTAAGATCAGTCGGCATTCTATTATAATGTCTTGTAAGATTATATCTAAATGCTAATGTGATCTAAGCTCTGTAGTTTCAAACTATATAATACAATGCAATACTATGCTGATTGAGTGATTTCAAAAAAACACTCATAAGTGTCAATTTTTTGAAATTGAGAATTATACATCATCTTGAAACTGAGTAAATTAAGCTTTCCATTGATGTATGGTTTATTAGGATAGTACAATATTTGTCCGAGATGCAACTGGAATCTGAGTGTGCAAAAAAAAAAAAAAAAAAAAATTGAGAAAATCGCCTTTCAAAATTGTCCAAATGAAGTTCTTAGAAATGCATATCCCTAATCAAAAATGAAGTTTTGATATATTTATGGTAGGAAATGTACAAAATATCTTCATGGAGCATGATCTTTACCTAATGTCCTAATGATTTTTGGCACAAAAGAACATTTTAAAATTTAAAATATTTGAAATTAAGTCCTACTTACGATTGTTTTTGTGGTCCAGGCTCACATATTTGATGCATTTTAACAATTTCTGATCCAGTACATGTTCATTTTGCTATATCAATGACAATTTAAAAGTTATTCTTAGGTTTACTTTTTAATAATAATAATAATAATAAAAAAAAAGATTTGACGTAAAACATGTTAACCGCAACCTGAAAAGGCCTTTTACTTTTAATAAAAGCATAAACTATCATTCAGACGACAGAAGGCATGGAGTAGATTTTGTGTGTCAGGTTTAACTGCAAAGTTTGGTCATGTGATCATTTAGAGACCTTAGAGATCCATGGATAAAACTTGATGCTTTAAGTTAAAGACAGATTGAATGGCAAAGGTGAGTGAGTGAGTTTTTCAGGTGTCTTCAAAGATGTAGTCTGATGTTGACTTGTTTTTAGTTCTAAATGACTTGGTCTGCTTGTCACACGTGCAGTTGACCTTCATGAGGTTTCATTTCTATAAATCCCACATATTTGAGTGCGACCTTTTGATGGTTTGAAGCTTTGACGTATTCAGCCTGTCTTTTTCCCCCCCCCCCTCTTATCTTTTGTGTGCTTACTCAACAAATTACTCATGTCAGTTTCATTTTCATCATTGACTCTTTTCTCATTTTATATGTCTGGGTCTTAAAAAAAGAAAAAAGACCAGAGCGGCAGAAGGAAGTTCTTTCCGTGTTTAGTAAACTAACTTATTTCCCAAACGAGGTTTCAACATCTTATTTTTCCATAATATGTGACCCTGAAACACAAAACCAGTCGTAGGGGTCATTTTTGTTAACTAAAAAGTAAATAAATAGGATTTCCATTGATGTATGGTTTGTTAGGATAGGACTATAGAGAAAATGACCTTTAAAGTTGTCCAAATGAAGTTCTTAGCAATGCATATTACTAATCCGAAATTGAGTTTTGATATGTTTACGGTAGGAAACTTACAAAAATATCTTCATGGAACATGATCTTTGAACTTGGAATCATGGAACTTGGTTTTTTGGCATAAAAGAAAAATTGATAAATTTGACACATATTGTTGGCTATTTCTACAAAAATACCTGTGCTACTTACGCCTGGTTTTGTGCTCCAGAGTCATATATGTGAAATAACATCAGCATAATCATATCTGGATGTCTTGGTTTGGTTTCTCCTTAACCCTTGTCCTCTCAGAATGTCCTTCCTCCAGCGGTAAGCCCAACCTCAGTGACGTCATCTTGGTTAACTTAGCCTACGTTTCAGATGTGGATGTTATTAATGACCGCTCTGAGACTCCTCCTCCTCTAGCATCCTTGAATATTAGCAAGGTAAGGTCACATTTTACACTTAAATCAAATGGGGTGTTTTTCTTTTTCTTTTTTTTTTAAGCAATCAGAACCCATCTGACTTTAAGCACTAGAGCTTTTAAAATGGCAACTAATACATAACATCATCCGTTGGCATTATGAATGGGCCTTTACTTGACTTCAGGGTTCATACAAGGTGCTTGAAGTACTTGAATTTGACTTTTTGAAATTTAAGGCCTGGAAAACACTTAAGAATAGAAATATTAATGAAGAGGTACTTGGAAAACTGCTTGAATTATTGAAAGACAATGTATCTATGTGTGAAGCATGTATCTTTTCACCCAAAATGTATGCATGTTTAAAGAAAATACTTTTTTGGTTTTCAGTTAGTTTAATAAAACTAGTGAGCTAAGCCAGTAGTCGTACTGACTGACAATGTTGTGTAAACATGGCTAAATGCGCAAAAAGAGGAACAAATGAGCCAAATTATTACAGTCATTTACGCTGGGTCCGTCCCGATTGATTCAAACTTGTGACTTAGTTCATTCATTTTAAACGATTCACTAGCAAATGGCAGATTAAATTAAAAGAGCCGTTGGAATTCGGAATTCAACATCACTTGTAATGATTTTAAGAAGCACAGTGATGGGTGAAATGGAGCTTCGCTGTCACAAAATGATTCCCTTTACATGTAAATCATGTATTGCAAATCATTTGATTCAGTTCAGGACTTTGGAATGCGTATTGCGAATCATTTGTTTCATATCAGACTTTCGGAGTGGTTTAAAGTGTAAAAACAAACAATTAAGGCAGTACAGTTGTAAAAACAAAAAGAAACAAAGTTTGCACACATGCAAATCTCTTAAGAAAATTAACTGGTTTTACTATAGTAAAAGTGTAGTAGGCCTATGCTTTGTAATACTTCAGTACTAATACTTGGCATGTGCTTCTTTCTTTTTGACATTTTGTTTTATTAGTACATTTTTATTTATTTTTTTTTTTTTTTTAGAATTTGAAGGAAGAAATTGTAAAATGAGATGTCTGATTAAAGTCCTTGAAAATCCAAAAAAATAGTGCTTGAAGTCCTTGAGTTCTTAAATTTCAATTTACAGTGTTTTTATGAACCCTGTGACTTTTTCTTTCACTTGGGTACAAACCAAAAGAGAAACTGTTCTTGACAATAACTCTGGCATTAGTACAAAAGCGGCTTCACATTTTCAAAACAAAGACTCAGATAAGAGAAACTGAAATTATAAAATGTATTGTTCCAAATGGTAATGAATTTTTTTGGGATATTAATGTTAATAATAGGTTTTTATTAAAATAAGTAATTGTTAAAGTTAATTGAACGTTGAGTCCAAACTCCTTGTCCACTTGGTAAACATTTAAAACATAATTATTTTTGGTACAGTACACATTAGTGACACTTTGCATGCACAGAAACTGAAATTTATATGATTTTTTTTTTATTTTTTTTTTTATTTTTTATTCTGGATAAATTAGACATTCTTTGAAATATACGCTACCGTTCAAAAGTTTGGGGTCAGTAAGACTTGTAATAGTCTTTAAAGAAATCTCTTCTGCTCATCAAGGCTGCATTTATTTGATTAAAAATACAGAAACTGTAACATTTCAATGTTTTTACAAAATAAGGTTTTTTATTTTAACATACTTTAAAATAGAATTTATTCCTGTGATGAAAATCTGAATTTTTATCAGCTGTTACTCCAGTTTTAAGTGTCACACGATCCTTCAGAAATCATTCTAATATGCTGATTTATATATTTTTTGGGACTTTTTTTTCATGAATAATAAGTTTAAAAAGTACAGTGTTTATTCAAAATATAAATATTTTATAACAATGTAAATTATTAACTTTTAATAAACTTTTATTAACTTAATATATCCTTGGTGAATAAAAGTGTTTTTTTTTTTTTTTTTTGTTTTTTACGAAATTATGTACTGACCCCAAACTTCTGAACGGTAGTGTATGCACTTCAGTGACTGTATATCAATTAAATTTTTTTTGCCACACAAGGAATCTTTTTTGTTTAGTTTGCTGCAAAGTATGCTTGTTGCATTACTAATCACTAATAGCCAAGCCATGCATGTTTATTTACCACGGAACGCATGTTATTGCAAATTTTGCATTAGTTAAAACATTTTTACCATTGTTCGGCTTACACACTCATGCCATCCAGCCATCAGCTTTGCTTTACAGTTTATTCATTGGTAGACAGCTAATACTGCTGTATTAAATATAAGCCTTTTTATGTCATCGTATTAATCCTCTTCTCACATAGTCATAGTGGCTTGTAAAAACACTTCACATTATATCTTGTGCACCAAATGAAGATGTGATGGTAAGGAATACATGGAGAAAGTCTGAGAGTTTTGACTGATCTATCTTTTTGTCCACAGCTTGCCAGTCGGGCAAGGACGGAAAAGGAAGACAAGCTGTCCCAAGCCTATGCAATCAGTGCTGGGGTGTCAGTTGAGGGCCAGCAATTATTCCAGACTATACACAAAACGTAAGACTTGCCTTTACATACATTTTAAAACCCAATGCACTGAATACTTTTGGCTGATGTTTAAAAGCATGTGAGATGAAGACTGCAGTCAGATGTGTAGTCTGGAAGTGGTTTCCTTCTACATTCAGCATGTGTGGTCTGTCATGATGATTGAATTAAAGTACAAGGTCAACTTGTGATTTTAATAAACACAGTTGTTTACTGAGAAATCAAGCCTAAACATTCAAGCATAAAATGTGTTTGTGTCTTATTCTTTTGATCATTTAAGCGTTGTTTCTCGCCGCTGGTGTGCCCGTCTTGAGTTTGTTGTTTGATCTCTTTGTTGTCCAGCATCAAAGACTGTAAATGGCAGGAGAAGAACATCATTGTTATGGATGACGTGGTCATCTCACCACCATACCAGGTGGAGAACTGCAAAGGCAAAGAGGGAAGTGCTCTAAGTCATATACGCAAAATTGTGAGTATCATTTAAAATCTTTCAATTCGGTAATATAGTTTATTTCAGCAGTGCTTTTAATGACTTTTCCAGTGGTAAACATGGGTCTTAGGAGATGGATAATATTAAAACAAAAGACAGCAGTCATTTTTAACTTCTGTTTCGATGTGGAATACTCCAAGACTCAACTGGCCAATGCTTTAAGACATAATGGTCAACCAAGTCTGATATCTAAATTAAATCTACAATAAATATGATGCAGTGCCACCATTTGATCCGCAGAGGTGTTTTTGTGAAGTTATACTCATCTCTGTGAAATTGGCATTACCATGCCAGTATTTTCTAGTTGGAAAAGTGGAATAAAATGCATTTCATATTGCAAATTGTGTTTTGACAAGTTTAGAAGTTTAGTCTAATGCAGCAGTAGGGCTGGTTTAACAATGTCAATTTCTGCATTTAGTTCATTTTGATAAACCAATATTGATTTTTAAATCCCAAGATCAGTCTTTTAACCCCTTAACGCCTGAATTTATATAGCTGTATATAAATAAATGTTTTATGTGTGTTTTTGCCTTTAAGTAGATGGTAAAAAATGTTGAGATTATCAATTTCACTTTTGCACAACAAATAGATAGAAATTTTGGTATGTTGCAAATTTGCGACAACAGGCATAATGACAAAAAACAATGTTTTATTTATTCACCCTTTTTTAACTTTTTTATTTATATAAGGTAAGTTGTGCTAAGATACAAATATTTACCTGCTTATTGTGTGCTTATACACTCGACATAATGAGGTGAAATATGTGTGACAAGTATTTTTGAAGTTATTGTAATAATTAGGTTTGTAGCATATTAGCGACAGTAGGCCATAAGGATCAAACTTTCCCGACTCATTTCCATAACTTCGCGACCGGAGTAATCCTCGTGCGTAAACAAGAAATAAGTCCGTCACTTTGCGGTCCCACTAGAAACAAGTGCTTGTCGAAGGTTCCTAGGTCCGTAGCGAATATGCACTAACCGGCATTGGGGGAATGCAGACGCTATGTCGGCTGGTTGATTGAGTCAAACGGTTTGTCGCATATTTATGACAATAGGCGTTAAGGGGTTTTAATCTAAGCTGTTTTCAGTTGATGCATGAAGAAAACTTCACTAAACATTTTGTTGTGCACTTTCTATCCATCTCTGCTTACAAATTCTGCCAAAAGATGTCAATAAAACAGCTTTTGAACCGCAGGAGTGATGTAGAAAAAGAGCATTTTGATTATTAAACTATGCACTATATTGCACATTTTTATTTTGCTTAACCTTCTGGTGAAGTGATATTTATTGTATGTTTGAATACATTTGTCATGTTATGACAGCAACTGTTTAAATGTTTATATTTCAACAAATAGAAGCAGAAACTGAAATGTCATTAAAAATGTGATATAAAGCTGCCTTACGTGCAGTTGGAGTGTTTGTACACAACCCAGCTTTAATATAGTGTTGATTTTTATTTGAAAATAGAGGAATTAAACTTGGACAGAGTAGTAGTAGTTCCTTTAGAAAAACTGATGTACTGATATATCCTAATTAAGATTACTCCACTTTCAAAATAAACATTACCTGATAAGTTACTCACCCCCACGTCATACAAGATGTTCATGTCTTTCTTTCTTTAGTCGCAAATGAATTGTTTTTTGAGGAAAACATTCCAGGATTTTTCTCCATATAGTGGATTTCAAACAGATTTAAGGATAAAAATACAGTTCAGTGCAGCTTCAAAGGACTACAGCCAAGAAATAAGGGTCTTATCTAGTGAAAAAATTGGTGGTTTTATAAAAAAAAAAAAAAATACAATATATACTTTTATAAATGCTCGTCTTGTCTATCTCTGCGATGCGCACTCTGTGTTCTAGTTCAAGGCAGTTAGGGTATGTCAAAAAACTCCCGTCTCATTTTCTTCAACTTCAAAATCGCCCTCCATCGCTGCAGAAGTACTGACCAAGTGTTTACAAAGTGGACGTGCAAAGAAGATCAAATGCTTTTGCAAAAAAAAAAGGTAAAACGGCGATGTAGGATGATTTTTGGAGGAGAAAATGAGATGGGAGTTTTTCTAGATATCCTAACTGTCCTGAACCGGAGTACACAGAGTACGCATGTGCATCACAGAGCTAGACAAGACAGCACTTGTGGGTAAAAAGTGAAGTGACTGATCGTATTGCTAGATAAGACAGTTCTTCAGCTGGGATCGTTTAGAGCCCTTTGAAGCTGCGCTGAAAATGCACTTTTAACCTGTAATCTAGGGCTGTGCAATCAATCTGCCCTACTTCATTTGAAATTGAGTCTAAATTCAATTTCGATTTTGGCTTCAAATGATTATGATCAATCAATCGAGATAAAATGATTATTGCTCCCGATTCCACCCCCTTTGTGCACTTTTGCTCCTCTGTAAAAGCCAAATTTCATATGCAAATCAGTAAAATCATGTAACGTGACTTCATAAAATGGGACGTGCTTGATTTATTATTGTTTATTTGACGTGTTTTTAAAAGCATGAAAGAGAATTTGCACTGTTCTGTGTATGTGTTCAGAGACTAAACAGAACACGGACAAGTAAAGTGAACGTTTACCTTAATATGCGTACCTACACGGACAAATGTCAAAATGCAGCGTTTTGTGATTATTTGTGTAACCCTTTGTTATGTCTCAAATGAACGTAAACAGTTGAGAATGAAAATCCATGTGTAACCGTATATTGGATCCATGTAGCTCTTAAAGCGGCCACAAGTAATATTCCTTCTGCCGTCTCGGTGCTTAAAGGAACCTGGGCTGTTTTTTTTTTTTTTTTTTTACTGTAAACAAGACAAACTTATATCTAAAAGCATAATTACGACAAGCGAGCCGTTTTTGAGATTGACCGTGATTTCGTTTTGTGGTCAATGGCCGGTGAATGGGAGAACTAGGGGCATAAATTTGAGCCATCAAAATCGATATTTTTACAACACTAAGAAGGCTCGACACACCATGAAACTTTGCTGGAAGTATCGCCTGGGTCTCTACACATGAACTCCAGCATTGAGAACATTGTTTGTGTACACAGTTTACTAAAAAGAAAGGTTTTGAACAACTCACTTTCACTGTTTGAGTTTCCGCTCGCGGCCGTCTTGCCAGTCAAGAAGTGTCCATCTCAGAATGCGAGGATGGATAGCTCCTAAAGCATATTTCCATATAAATGCACGGCTAATTCGTCGTTTTGTCGCAAGTGAAAAACAATATTAACCTTCTAGTTGTAAAAAGAGCCTCATATAAGCCTAATATTTCATCCTATGGAGTCCATTCATTCGCATTCTGAGATGGACACTTCTTGACTGGCAAGACGGCTGCGAGCGGAAACTCAAACAGTGAAAGTGAGTTGTTCAAAACCTTTCTTTTTAGTAAACTCTGTGTACACAAACAATGTTCTCAATGCTGGAGTTCATGTGTAGAGACCCAGGCGATACTTCCAGCAAAGTTTCATGGTGTGTCGAGTCTTCTTAGTGTTGTAAAAATATCGATTTTGATGTGCTCAAAGTTATGCCCCTAGTTCTCCCATTCACCGGCCATTGACCACAAAACGAAGTCACGGTCAATCTCAAAAACGGCTCGTTTGTCGTAATTATGCTTTTATATATAAGTTTGTCTCGTTTACAGTAAAAAAAACAGCCCAGGTTGCATTTCGGCAATAGTTATCCTTTAAAGTTAATCAAACATCAAAAGACAAAATCATTCACTGCTCTTGACGGTGCGACTTTTGTAGTTTTAATAAGAAACAAAGCATGTTTAATTCTTACAGTGAAGACTATGCAGTTTTATTTTACATTCATTTAATTACATTTAAGCCCCCCTGAAACAGTTACATTTGTATCCTTTTTTTTTTTTTTTTTTTTTTTGATTGTATCTTTAAGTGAATCAATCATATAAAGTTCCGGACCGCTCATAACCGTGCAAAATAACCATGATTATGATTTTTGCATAATCGAGTGGTCCTACTTCAGTCTGTTGAGCACCATTGAAGTCCACTATAAGCAGAAAAATCCTGGAATGTTTTCCTCAAAAAACTAATTTCTTTGCGACCGAAGAAAGAAAAACATGAATATCTTGCATGACATGGGGGTGAGTACATTATCAGGAAATTTTTGTTCTGGAAGTGGTGTAATTTTTTTTTTTTTTTTTTTTTTTTTTTTTTTTTTTTATCTGTTGAATTAATATACAAAATCAAATCAAAAGCTAGTGAATCGGCTTATTGATGTTCAAAAAAACATTGCGCCTCAAGAAATTAACATTTGTCAGTATGCACTCACATGGCTGCCGCAAATGTTTCAGAATAGTTGCGTCTTCGTACACAGTTGTCATACTGATCACTTACTGTGACCTGTCTCTGTTTTCAGGTCGAGAAACATTTTAGAGATGTGGAAAGCCAGAAGTCGATGCAGCGTACACAAGCACAGCAAACACAGAAGGACTCGTCTTTATCCTCCTGAGTGGGGGGGTATGGCTCATCTGGGGAGGGCACCGCGGGCATCAAGGGCCTAACAGCTGGTGCAAACCAGCGCTCTTCTCCCCCTCTGCGGCGTAGTCCGAGGGTGGATGCACCAAGGGCCTAGGGTCTGGAAGATCAACAAAAGAAACAAACAAAACAAAAAAAACATTAAAAAAAAAAGCAAAATGTTTTAAGAAAAAAACATGAGAGTGAAGAGTTCATTCTAAATTAGACTTTATAAAGATAATTTAAAACACCAACCATCAAACAAACCATAGTTTCTTTGACTAACTTACAGTGACTTATCCCCTCTCTGCCCCTTCCTGTGTTTCATCTGAAATAGCTTTTCATATTTTCTTCTCTCTTACATCCCTCCTTCGCCTTCTATTCCATTTTGTCAGAAAAAGAAAAAAACAAACCAGTCAGAAAGGCTTGTTAGCTTTTACTTTTTATGCTTTTTTTTTTTTTCTTTCTTTTGGCTGTTTATGTTCTACAATTGTCTGTCTGTTCTGTATTTTAATTGAAATGTGACTTCAGATGCCACACGTTACAAAGGACGTTTTCTAAAATAAAAGTAACAAAAATTCTGACTGTAATACTCTACTTTCAGCTGCTTTTTCAAACACTTTGAACACACTGCGATTCAAAAGGGTACAGAATAGTGGGTTTAAATGTAGCTAAAATAAATGGTTTGCGACCACTTGCCTTAAATTTAGTAAATTCAATTAATCTTTTTTGTGTACCATACAGGAATAGCTGGATAACCACATACGTTCTTCAAACCACTATAACAGTGCTGCATCTACATTGCACTTTTAGTGTGATTTGTATATGAACCAGAAGTAAAATTAACTGCCATTTAATTTCCAAAGTAATTGGACACTCCAATATAATTAGAGTTCATTGCCTTTTCACAAATTAAGGCCTTAAAACAGTTCTTAGTCATGGCATTTTGTTGCATTCTTTGCATAAAATAAATTGCTTCCTCGGTAAACAAGATAAATCAAGATATATTTGCTGTTGAGATCATATCTTGAATTTGCTTCTCTATTTCTGCTTTTTTTTTTGAGAATTTTTTTGAAAGATCTTTAAAGCATTGCTCATATGAATTGTGTGCTCCTTAGACATTTACCTTCACAATACTGACATATTGTGTTCCTTATGTTTTATTTACTTGGCCTTAAGTCCAAAATTTACTTTTTTAAAACCTGTAAAAACTCAAGTTTCATTTTCCAATAATGTTTTAAATTGAAACGTGTAAATTATATTCTGATCTACACTTTTAAAAATAAAGGAGCGTTGAAAGGTTTTTCACAGCGATGCCAAAGAATTATCATTTTTGGTTCCAAAAAGGACCATTTAGTCAAATTTCCTCTCTTTCCTGTCTTTATATAAACTAAAGAACCTTTTGTGAAACCAGAAAGGTTCTTCAGATGTTAAAGGTTTTCTATGAAACAATTTAGACAATCTACTATAGCTTCTATGGCATCGTGAAGCACCTTTATTTTTAAGAGTGTAGTCTATGCCAAAAGCAAGTGTTTTTTCTCTAGTGGCGTGTTTCTTCCTGAAGCTTTTTTAGAAAAATTGGAAAATAACGTGAATAAGCGATGTCATGGAAGAACCATTTTTGGTTCCACAAAGAACCATTCATTCAAAGGCTCTTTAAAGAACCATCGCTTTCTTACCTTTTTATAATCTGAAGAACCTTCCTTTGCCACTGAGAACTTTTGTGAAACAGAAAGGTTCTTCAGATGGAACCATTTAGACAAAACGGTTCTTCTATGGCGTCGTGAAGCACCTTTATTTTGAAGATTGTAGTGTTCTATGCCAAAAGCAAGCGTTTATTCTGTAGTGGCGTAGTTTTTCCTGGAGTGTTTTTAGAAATCAGAAAAGAAATGTGATTCTAGCTGCCTGCACTCTTAAAAATAAAGCTAAAGGTTCTCCACAGCGATGCCATAGAAAAACCATTCAGTCAAAGGTTCTTTAAAGAACCATCTCTTTCTTACCATTTTATAATCTGAAGAACCTTCTTTCGCCACAAAGATCCTGAAGGTTGTTCAGATGTTGAAGGTTCTTTATGGAACCATTTAGACAAAAAAAAAAAGGTTGTTCAATGCCATTGTGAAGCACTCTTTATTTTTAAGAGTGTGTCTAGTTATAATTGGGTTTACCGTCACATCTAATTCATCTTTAGCTAGAGACTCCCATCAGCCTTTGGTTTAATTACACAAATAGGTTTTCAATGGATTATTTATCAGTGCTCTGCCATAATAAGTTCAAGGGAAGTCAAAACCCTTCATAGTTCAGTGTCAAAAGGTCTTGATTGTTGTTGAATAATTAAAGATAAAGGTTGGATTATTACTGTAACTAATACACATTGTTCCATTCAGACCGCTGGCACCCGTTTCCATCTCTAAGCATGGCTCAGTGTAGTACAAGTCAAAGATTTAAAACAGTGTAAGAGTCTTCTTGAGGTTTCTATTGAGATCTATAGAGAAGAGCGTATGCTTAACTGTAAGACTACACGCCTAATGAAATATTCAGGATGTACCAAGTACTCTTGTTTCTTGAGTGATGCAGTGTGCTTTGAGGATAAATCAAGTCTGTAATAGAGACTTAAAAGCAGGGTTGCAAGTGAGATGGTTGGCTTTGTGTTGAAGCAAGAACTTGGAGTAGCATTGTTTAGTTTTCAAGTTAGAGTAGGAATCTGATGGAGTTTGTATGTAGAGGAAAAATAAATCAGCGTGTTTCTGCTCAACCGTCGACTCCATGTTTAGGTAAGTACAATTAGAGCTGTAATTTCTATATGACATAGATTTGATCTATGCACATCTGTCCAGGAAGAAAGTTGACCAACATAAAAGCGATTAACTCTTATTCTGTGTGAAATGATAAACGGATTAAAGGATTGAGAGCTCTTTATGTGATTTGACGTCTCATGCCAAGCTATAAATCCTTGTAGATCTCAGACCGCAAGCTGTTTGGAAAAACACAAATGCACCAAATATACCAGTTAACTCTTACTTTTTCAGCTCATCTTGACGGTTCTGCATTGAGGAGCTTGTTTTGATGTAATGGGGACTCTCTGAGTTGTTGAAGATGATTTGTTTTATATTTTTACTTGTTGCTTTTCTCATGGTGGGGAGCTCGAAGCTCTGCCCTCATCAGTGTTCTTGTTACGAGGCGTCTGAGCTGGTGGACTGTCGATCCCGAGGGTTCACTCATATCCCTCACAGTATTCCACATGGGACGTGGCTCCTGGATCTCAGTGGGAATAAGCTTTCGGAGTTGAGGAGCACCTCTTTTACTGGGATATGGGCTCTCCGGGTCCTTCTGCTTTCTCAGAGCAACATGCAGGTGCTGCATTCTAAGGTGCGTCCAGTTTTCGGTTTTTCACCTACACTCTTAAAAACAAAGCTTCTTTAATGGCACCAACTGCTCCAGGAACATCGTCATTCATGGAATCTTTCTATTATAAATAAGTTTGTGAGCCTGGAGGACAAAACCAGTCGACCAGAGACATTTTGTGTTCCACAAAGAACCTTTTAGTGGTCATTTCTTAAAAGAACCATTTTTTTCTCAGTGTGAACAACTTTTAAATCAAATATATCAACCACTGTCATTCATGGAATTTTTCCTTTCTAAATAAATCTGTGAGTCTTGAGGACAAAATCAGTCATAAGGGTTAATTTCTTTTTATTTTAAATTGAAATGTATACATCACCTGTTGTTAGAATAGGACAATATTTGGAATCTGAGGATGCAAAAACATCTAACTATTGAGAAACTCACCTTTAAAGTTGTCCAAATGAAGTTCTTAGCAATGCTTATTTATATTTTGGCTATTGCTAAATTTTGTGCTCTAGGGTCACACTTTATAGTTAGATTACTGGTTACTGAAAGGTTTTGGAGTAACCCAAAATAGTTTTTCTACTCTCTTTAAAATAAAGGGCTTTTTTTTTTTTTTTTTTAAAGAGCAGTGCCATTGAAGAACCATTCTGGGTTCCCCAAAGAACCTTTCAGTGATCAGTTTTTTAAAGAACCATTTTTTTTCTCAGTTTGAAGAACTTTTTAATAATCTAACTAGCCTTTTCCCACTGTACACTCTAAAATAAAGGTAAAAAAAATTGTTTTCTTAGTGATGCCATAGAAGAACCATTTTGTGTTGCCCAAAGGACCTTTCAGTGATCAGTTCTAAAAAGAACCATTAATTACTTAGAGTAAACCGTTTGGAATGGAAAGGTTCCTTCGATGGTAAAGATTCTTGATTTTTCTATGTATTTCTAACCGTTATTTTTAAGGGTGTAAAGAACCTTTTGTCCAATGGATGTTAAAGGTTCTGCACAGAACCACTAATCTCAAATTAACTTATTTGTCAGAGTGGAATTTTTCCATTGTGCAAAAAAGGTTCTTCTCTCTAAGACAAAATGCAATCTAGATTGGTTCTTCTTTTGTTCTTCTACAGACCACAGAAGAAGATATTTTGAAAAATGCCTGTTGTGTTTTTGTCCACTCAATGAAAGTGTCTAATGTTGGTTTGCATCCTGATGACTTTAATTGTTCAGACAAAAACATTTGAAACGATTCAGAATATCTTTGTTTGTGTTCCACAGAAGAAAGTCAGTCATTCAGTGTTGGAACAACAAGAGATTGTGTGCACTGCAAAAAGTGCTTTTCTTTCTTAAATGTTTTCGTCTTGTTTCCAGCCAAAATATCTACAAATTCTCATATCAAGAAGGATTTTCTAGACAAGTAAAATTATGTTCTTGGTCAAAATTAAGTGAGTTTTTGCTTCAAACAAGCAAACTAATCTGCCAATGGAGTAAATCTAATTTCAAAAAGAAAACAAGATTATTTTTTAGACCCTATTGGCAGATTATTTAGCTTGTTTCAAGCAAAAACTCACTTAATTTTGACTTGTTTTTTCTAAAAACGACAATTTTTACTCGTATTAAAAAATCCTTCTTGATTTTAAAATTTTTCGATATTTTGGCTGGAAGTTTGAAGAGTGTTTTTTTTTTTTTTTTGTTTGTTTGTTTTTTTTTGCAGTGAATACATAATCTCTGCAGTTATATCATGTCTTGATAAAGAATAACTTCTTTTCTTTTGGAAAAATGGCCAGCGAATCAAAATAAGATGTTTTGTGAAAGTAAATAAGTTTAGTTTTGAATTCAAGTTGACGTGAGTGGATACATGCAGTGTTGGGGAAAGTTACTTTTAAAAGTAACGCATTACAATATTGAGTTACTCCCTAAAAAAGTAACTAATTACGTTACTTTTTATGGAAAGTAATGCATTGCGTTATTTTTGCGTTACTTTTTGAATCTTTAAAAGTATGAAATGTAGTGTGAATGCTTTCAGAATTAAGTGAACTATCCTTTCAAATGTATTCCTTTTACTTCTTTGGTCTTAAATTTGGTTTGTGTTCCAGGCTCTTTCCTCTCTGACCTTCCTGGAAAAGTTGGATCTGTCAAACAACGAGCTCCGTGTCCTTCCTCCAGACTTCTCCCAAGGTTTGACCACCCTTAAAGATCTCAAGCTTTCCCACAACGCTCTGGAGCGCCTCGAATCCCACGCCTTGAAGGACCTAGAAAGTCTGGAGAGGTTAGATCTCAGTCACAACCACATTCAAGTCATTGAAGTTGGGGCATTTCGTGGACTTACCATGCTCAGACACCTTAACCTTGCGTGGAATCAACTGACAGTCCTTCAAGGAGGTCTGCTCACCATGCAACAGGGTCTTGGAGTTCTTCTCTTGAACCACAACAACATCTCCAAGATAGAAGCAGAAGCTCTGGCGCCCTTACAAACCCTCACCATTCTCA
Organism: Garra rufa; assembly: GCF_049309525.1. NCBI lineage: Eukaryota > Metazoa > Chordata > Actinopteri > Cypriniformes > Cyprinidae > Garra > Garra rufa. Next base: position 955,242 of record NC_133382.1, read on the forward strand.
ACTTAGAAGCTAATCAACTGAGGAGCCTGAAGTTCAAGACGTTCTTAAACCTTCAGACGCCCAGCACGCATCTGCAGATGTCGGAGAACCCCTGGACGTGCGACTGCGAGCTGCATCGCGTCTTCAGTAAGATCCTCCGCGTCAGGCGTCTCCATGTGGACGATTACATGAACGTCACGTGCCATTTGCCGCTTTTGCTGGCTGGAGCGTCTCTGGGTTTAATGCACAGCCAGCTGTGTGTCGCAGAAACGGCCACCGTCCTGGTTATAACAGGAACTGTGATGGTGACTGTGGTGGCAGCTTTGGTTATGGCAGAACGCAAGAGAAAGAAGCAAAAGATGAGCTTGGAAAAACAAGGAAATGATCCTATGCCTTGGGAGTCTCACAAATGAGTTACGTAATAATGACTTTATCCAAGTAACGCATTACTTTTTAATTGACGAGAAAATATGAGTTACTTTTCCCCTCATTTATTGATTAAAAGCTCTCCTGTCTCCATGTTGAGAGAAATTGTAAGATGTTACTTTAGTTCTAGAATAAATGTGAACATGCATTAATTCATCTCACTCACTAAAAAACAGATACAGTGTTCTTCAAAATGAATAAAAACAGTGAAGTCCAACGCAAATCTGCAATGATTAAATAATACAAATATCCTTTATGTATTTAATCCCATTTTATTAACCGATGTCTTTGCTGCCGACCTTCAATGATCCAATTCATCCATACTAATAAGCGAAAATTACTCAAGATTATCTAACATTTTTTCTTCTGTGGTCTACTGTACAGACGTCGATTTACTTTTCTCTAAGCCTGAGGCTTTTGGTGTTAAAAGGCTTTTACATTTGACAAAAATACAACTTTTTATATTAAAAACAAGCAAGCAAGCCCTGCCCAGATTTAAAAAGTAACACAAAAGTAACGAAACGCATTACTTTCCATAAAAAGCTAAACTAAGTAATTAGTTACTTTTTAGGGAGGAACTCAATATTACTTTTAAAAGTAACTTTCCTCAACACTGTGTATATCCAAAAACTAAACTTCTTTACTTTCACAAAACATCTTATTTTGAATGATTCACTGGCCATTTTTCCAAAAGAAAATAAGTATTTCTTTATCAAGACATAACTCCAGAGATTATATATTCACTGCAAAAAAAAAAATGCTTTTCTTATATTTTTTTGTCTTGTTTCCAGCCAAAATAGTGAAAATAGTCAAAATGAAGTGTTTAAAATTAAGTTTTTGCTTGAAACAGGCGCAATAATCTGCCAATGGGGTAACCTTAGCTTGTTCTAAGCAAAAACTCACTTCATTTTGACTTGTTTTTTTCTGAAAACAAGACAATAATTTTTACTTGTCTAGAAAATCCTTCTTGATTTAAGAATTAGTAGATATTTTGGCTGGAAACAAGACAAAATTTAAGTAAGAAAAGCATTTTTTCCGGTGGTTTTGTAGACCAAAACCAGGAAACACGCATTTCAGCACTTAGGATCCCATTGTCCTGGGTTTTCTGAATGGGTTTTTAGTTAAATGCTTGAAATAAGGTCTGTGGTTGAACACAAGCTCAAGATATTTTCATGTTTTATTATACAACAAAATTAGTATTGGGAGCCTTTTGTGTCCCCAGTGAATGTTACTGCCTTAGAATTTTCAACAACATCAATTTTGAAGTCTTTGACATGAATAACAATTTTTGAACTTTAAGCATTAAGTTTTTTTTTTTTTTTTTTTTTTTTTTTTACACAATTCTAAACATTTTACAGCATTTTAAACCACCAAATGTCACAGTTTTTCCATGTCCACCATGTTAAGGGGAATGGGTCATTTCTAGGATTTAGTGTTAAATTATGAAAGGGCATGTAAAACACAATTTTGGTCAATCTTAGGTATATAAATTTAAGGATCCATTACGAAAAGTGTCCACCCTGTTATGTTTTTCTGATTTAACAGGGTGGACACTAAACAAAGGATATTTTGACACAAAATCAGCCATTACATGAAGTCTGAGTATACCGGTCTATAAATGCAGAATTAAATGTTGTTTTAAAATCCTACTTAAAAAAATATATATTTTTTTTTTCTTATTCCTCTAAACATGGTGGAAATGTTGAAGCAGACAATGAACAAAACAAAGTCTCTTTCTCACCTTTCCCAGTTGTTTTCTCTCTAATGATAGGATGTCAGTCATTTGATATGATTTAATTAGCTTTTTCCAACTTTCATTTAAAGGGCCAGTAGTCGAATATAAAAGGGTGGGCAATATTTTGAGGGACAAGCTAAAAACATTTTTTTTTAATACTTGAAAAATATATATGGGCCAAATATTGACAAAAGTGATTTTATGTCCATAGAAAGCAGATTAAATGTAAGTGAAGTGTCTACTTTTAAGGTTTCAAATAAGTTTTTGGAGAATAAAATGTCAAAATTTGGTTCAAATAATGTTAGATTGTCATTGAGTGTAACAATATTTATGTAAAAATCCGAATCACATGCTTATTCTGAATTGTACATATTAAAATATATAAAACAATAAGGGAGCATATTACATTTAATGTTTTAAATTAGTAAAACTATTCTTACTGACAAATGGGCAAAACCTAGGATAGTGGCAAATTTAAAAAATGTAGAACTACAACTAATTAGTATTTGGGGTGATATTAATTCGTTTAATATGTTATAAATTGATTTTTGTTGTAAATATACCTGACAAGATTGTTACACTGAATGACATTTTAATGGCAAGAAAATGTCTTCTGTAAATTAGGGAAAAAATGTATATTTATTTTTTTCTCAAAAAAAAAACAAAAATGCAATTAAATGCAACTATTTAAAGCAGTATTACACTTGTTTTGTATTACAATTGTTTTTATGCTTAAACCCTTTTTTGTCTTTGACCCATATACATTAGATAAAACTATTACTGATGTACTAAACGACGTGAAAAATTCTAAAACAAAAAAGAAAAGAATTGTTCATATTCAGTGTTGTATTTATCATCAAAATTGCAGACAAGAAAAATTGTGATTTTTGGTGGTTTAAAATGCTGTGAAATGTTTATAATTGTATACAAATTTTAAAAAAAACATAAATATGCTTAAAGGTCAAAAGGTGTTATTTATGTCAAAGACAACTTTAAAATTGATGTTTGATGTTTAAGGCAATAATATGATGATCTTTACTGGGGACACAAAAGGCACAGGATTCCAGGAATGACTAATACTGCGTAGTGATTTTTCTCAAGGTTTAACTTGTCTTGAAAAAGGTGGCTGCAAGTGTTTAAATGGGTTTACAGAGGTTGCCTGGAACGTTAAACATTATTTAGGCTTCAAAGTTCATAAAAGTAGTGTTCAATTGTGAAGACCATCATGCTGGACAAAACATGCAACAACCATCAACTTTATTCTTTGCAATAATCCAAGCGAATGGAAAAAGCCCTTTTAGGTTTTTGATGAGGGAACACGATTCAAAGCCTACAAAATATGCCTTCACTGCAGTGCTCTGTAACTTATAATCAAGACAGATATTTTTCCTTGTTCTGAAAATGTTGCATTATTTGTTTGTGAACTCTGGTAATCCTTGAGTGTAGAAACCCTGCTCAAGGAAATGAGGCTTGAGTTTGGGTTTCAGTACTCAGGAGTGTTGTGTAGTGAATCTCAAGCTGTGTGACGCATGAAAAGCCACAGAGAAGGTTTGTTTACTTTGTTACTCAATACCTGGAGCAGACAGCCTGACCTGTAAATGTATTCAGAGTTACTGTAAACATATTCTAGTAGATAATGTAACATTGTGTCCTTTGATGTACCGAGTCATTTAGAGAACTTATGTTTGAAACTATTGTTTTTAGTAGTAGTATAAATCTGAGTTTGGGATCAGTAAGGTTTGTCACAAATACAATAATATTATTGCAATTCAAAATAAGAGTTTTTAATATTAATATACTTTAAAATATATTTTTTTTCTGTGATGCAAAGCTGAATTTTCAGCATCATTACTGCAGTCTTCAGCGTCACACGATCCTTCAGAAATCATTCTAATACACTGATTTATTACTTTTATTATTAGTGTTGGAAACGGTTGTTCTGCTAAATATTTTTTAGGAACCTGTGATACTTTTTTCAGGATTCTTTGATGAATAGAAAGTTGAAAAGAACAGCATTTATTTAAAAGACAAATCTTTTCTAACATAGGTCTTTACTATCACTTTTTAATCAATTTAACACAGACTGGCCGAATAAAAGTATTCATTTCTTTTAAAGAGAGAAAGAAAGAGAAAATGTACAGACCCCAAACTTGATTTGTTAAAGTTTTCTGTTTTAAATAAATGCTGTTTTTATATCATTTTATTGATGAAAAAATTCTGAAAAAGTATCACAGGTTAAAAACAATATTCAGCAGCACAACTGTGTTTTTAACATTGATAATCAGTATATTAGAATGATTTCTGAAGGATCATGTGACACTATAAAGACTGAAAATTCAGCTTTGCATCACAGAAATATAAAGTATATTAAAACAGAAAATATTTCACAATATTAGTTTTGATAAACAGAAAAGTCTCCTTTTGAACAGCAATGTGTAAGTCTTTTACTTTGAGTGATGATATTTTATCAGAATGTTTACTGTATACAATAGTTTATGAAAGTTTAATAACACTGAATTCTTGAGTTGCTACCTGTCTAAAAAAATACCATGCATTTAAAAGATTTTGTAGGTTCCATACAAAAATGTTTTAATTGACATTGTGATGCTTTTATAGTCGTGTAAGGAATGCAAACTAAATCCAAGCAGCAAAAACGTGGGTAACACGGGGAAACAAATCCCACACTACTATACATTAAAACTGACTATATGTGTTTCTAAACTCCCCTTAATTCATCTTTCAGCTTTAATTTAACCCTTCTTAATTTTTAAATAATGCATTAAAAAAAGGAAACAAACGAAATGTAAACAGTCTTTTGAAGACTCTTTGCTTCAGAGCAAGCTGGGAAGTGTATCCTCTGTGAAATCCGAGTCCACCTCTGTTGGTTTCAGAGCATTCTTCTCTTTATCTTCAGCAAGCGATCCCCTGAGACGCATGCCTGATCTCTGTTTGTCCTAAGCGCTGCTGTACAGAGCTGTGGTCATATCCCTGTAGTGTATCTTTAGCTGTCTGTGGCCAGAATAAGCACCGCTCCGAAGATGCCCACGCTCTGCCCGATGAGCTTCATCTGGTTCCAGAACTCCACGCGGCAGCTGCGGTGCCAGTATCCGATGTTGCCGTCGATGAACAGCACGACCAGAGGTAACAGAACGGCCAGGATCTGAGAAGCCACTCGCACGTAGCAGCCCGAGAGATAGGCGAGCGCTAGCACTCCGAAAACAATCACCAGCAGCTGGATCGTGATCTCGCCACCGGGAATGTGGTCCAGGTAAGCCAGACGGTCTTCCTTACTGTGCTGCAATGAGTAAACCTGGAGGAGAAACAATATCACTGATGTTAACTAGCAATCAACCCATACTCATTATTTTTTTAGAACCGATACTGGTACCGATATTTGTATGTTTATAACCGATAACCGATATGCAGAACCGATTATGGCAAAAATCATGATTATTTAACACGATCATGAGTGGGTCTGGAACTTTTTTTCAAGTACCAGCTGTATACACAGTGACCAACATTTGGTTTTCGACCACTGAAAATGGATAACATTCAACAATCTGGGCCCAGTTTTTCCAAAAATGTAATGTGGATCAAATTGGTCCGGATTTGGAAATCCCATGTTTTGCTATCCAGGATTAACTGATCTATCTTACTTTTATGACAGTTTTTTAAAGGCACATTGGGTTGGATCGCTGTGATCCAAATACCAAATTTCAGGATGACCAAATCCTGTTTACCAGAGCCTTAAATGGAACCAACAGTGTAACCTACTGGCTTAGCAAAGAACAACAGGTAGGCTAAATACCAGTGGCCACAAATAGCCATTGTTTGTTTTTATTGTAAGAAACCGAAACGCCGCAATAAACAATTTTACATATAGTAGTTTGTTCTAATGATAAATAACAAAACAAAAACAATCAAAAAGTCAAATTATAGATACCAGCACTTTGCATCTTTGACTTTCCATCCATTTATATGACATCTGATCGTTTTGATATTATTATTATTTTTACTATATGTGACCCTGGACCACAAAACCAGTCATAAGGTTAAATTTTACAAAACTGAGATGTATACATCATATAAAAGCTCAATAAATAAGCTTTCTTTTGATGTATGGTTTGTTAGGATAGGACAATATTTGGCGGAGATACGTCTATTTGAAATCTGGAATCTGAGGGTGCAAAAAAAATCTAAATTCTGAGAAAATCACCTTTAAATTCTCCCAATTAAGTTCTTAATGCATATTACATTTTAATATTTATAGTAGGAATTTTACAAAAAAATCTTCATGGAACATGATGTTTACTTAATTTCCTAATGATTTTTGGCATAAAAGAAAAATCAATGTATTTTTGGCTATTGCTACAAATGTACCCCAGCGACTTAAGACTGGTTTTGTGGTCCAGGGTCACACATTTCATTAGATGTGACATGCTTCATATAGGCTTCAAATATGAAGGAATTTATATATCACCAGTAACCATTAAGTTTGTGATCATTCACTTAAAAAATAAAACTTATTTTTATTTTATTTGTTTCAAAAAAAATCACAACTCAATCCACCTTTCTGATGGGATCAGGATAATCCTGTTTTTTTGGATCAAATAGATCCCAATCTGAGTTCAAAATTTTAAATAACCCAAAGGGAAGGTTTGATCCAAATCAAGTGTAAGATTAGATTACATGGTCTGATCTTAATTCAAAATCCCTCTTTTAATTTTGAAAAACCCATTTCCAAGATTTGATCCAATCCATGATCCAAAATATCGGAAAACCGGATTAAGCCTAATTGAGATCCACATATTTCTAGGACTGAATAATGTATGGCCTTGAAAGAAAATTTATTAACAACTAGAATCTAAAATTGTATTACAACATCTTTAATAATTCTTAAGTTATATTTACGCAAACTTTGGAAAAAGGATTGACTGGTGTGTTCAATGCATGTGTCTTGACAGAAAGAAATGAGATACATCTTCAGTTTTAACATTATTTGTTGTTCAGACATTCCTCTTTAAAATAAAAAAAAGTGTTGTATTTTTTAAACTGAGCCATATAAGTTCCAAATCTCATAGGGCATTAAAAATAAAGATACCAAAAGGAAAGTGTGTTAAGACCCAAAATCTAAAAGGGCATTAAAATATCTTCAATATGTCTTGAGTTACAGGCATGCAAACTTTGGAGAAAAACTTTTTTTTTTTGAATAGTCACCATTGGCACATAATGCAAAAAAAGATCGAAGTAGTCAACATATTTCATATGTTCATATTTGCATGTTTATGTGCCCAATAACCGATATGAAGAACCGATATTTATTTATAGGGCTGCTCGATTATGGCAAAAATCATAATCACGATTATTTTGGCCAATATTGTAATCACAATTATTTAACACGATCATGAGTGGGTCCGAAACTTTATATGATTGATTAATTTAAAGATAGCAATAAAATAAACAAAAAATGATACAAATGAAACAGTTTAATGTAATTAAGCATATAATCCGATATTACAAAACCGATAACGGTAAAATACTTAAATATCAGTAAATTGATATATTGGTCGATCTCTAATGTTAACCCTAATAAGTCTACTATATCATATTTGATACATGATTACTAAACTCACCACACATATCAAATAAATCCCGAGGAAGACCTGTCCGGTGGACTGCAGCGAGCGTGTGCGAGGTTTCTGTCTGTAAACCTCTCCTGCTCCGCTGGCCAGCACTAGAAACCCTCCAATGATGGCCATGGCTCTGGAGTACATCCTCACCTGTGGCGGATATCAATGAAATATGAAACACACATGCTCCATGTTTCCTCAAAACATAATCGAATTACAAGCAATGGATAATCTGGATGACTGACATTCCAACTAACCTTCTTTGACTGCTGTACTATAATCATACAGAGATATTACTGCAGTTATATAATGCTATATTCCAGATGGCTAAGCCCTCGGCTGGACGTGATATGAAACGAGGATTTGCATGAGCAGTCAGATCTCAGACGCACAGTAAATAGAAAGATCAACAAAAACAAAACAAGTACATGTAAAATGTGTCATTTGTTAAAATTCATTGGTTAATTTCTAAGTAGCAAACCGTCAAACAATAGTGCAAGTCTGATCAACAGAGTGTTTTTTTTTTTGTCAGTTTTTGCCAAAGTCTGGAAACAAGTATTTTAGCACTTCTGGTTGCATGATGCTTAAAAGAGTGCTTCACTTCCAAAGCAAAAATGTACAGAGAATGTACTCAGGCCCTTGTCATCCAAGATGTTCAAGCCTTTCTTTCTTCAGTTGTAAAGAAATTGCTTTTTTTTGAGGAAAACATTTCAGGATTTCTCTCCATATAGTGGACTTCTATGGTGCCCTCGAGTCTGAACTTCCTAAATGCAGTTTAAATGCAGCTTTAAAGGACTCTAAACGATCCCAGCCGAGGAAGAAGGGTCTTATCTAGTGAATAAAATAAATAGACAAATACAAATCTATATACTTTTTAACCTCAAAGAAAATGAGATTGGAGTTTTTTGACATTCCCTAACTGTATTGAACCGGATTACACATTACACACATGCATCGCAGAGATAGACAAGATGAGCATTTGAGGTTAAAAAGTATATAAATCTTTATTTTTTTCTTAGAAAATGGCCGATCGTTTCAGTAGATTAAGACTCTTCTTCCTCGGCTGGGATCGTTTAGAGTCCTTTAAAGCTGCATTTAAACTGCATTTAGGAAGTTCAAACTCAGGGCACCATAGAAGTCCACTATATGGAGAGAAATCCTGAAATGTTTTCCTCAAACTATTTCTTTATGACTGAAGAAAGACAGGCATGAACATCTTGGATGACAAGGGCCTGAGTACATTATCTGTACATTTTTGTAATAATGTAACTGGTTTTTAAAATGAGGTTTTGGTTAATGATTTTAATTTTACTCTTTTAGTTTTATTCTCTGACATAAAATACACCAGTAAAACCCTCTGACATTAAATGTCTGCATCAAAAGAAATTACGTTTTTGGAGAATAAAATGTCAAAATTTGGTTGAAATTGTCATTTAGTGTAACACAACATTTATGTAAAATTCAAACAAGCTTATTCTGACTTGTACATATTAAAATATATAAAAGAATAAGGGAGCATATTACATTTGATTATGTTTTAAATGAGTAAAAGACAAATGGGCAAAACCTAGGATAGTGGCACATTGTAAAAATGTAGATTTATAGCTAATTAGTATTTGGGGTGATATTAATTCATCTTTTAATATGTGATAAATTGATTTTTGTTGTAAATATGCCTGACAAGATTGTTAGACCGAAGGACAGTTTAGTGGGTGTCTTCTGTAAATTAGAGAAAAATGTATAAGATTTACTTTATGCTCAGAAAAACAAAAATGCAATTAAATTAAACAGAAAACTTGTACTTTTTTCCTTTTTAAAAAAAAACAAAACAACTCTTTAAAGCAATATCACATGTAATGTTTTTATGCTTAAACCTTTTTTTTTTTTTTGCAATCTAAAAGCAAAGGGAAAATACTATTAGGTTATAGTTATCCTTACAGTTTGACCTACAAAAAACTATTGATGCAAAGCACAGTAAATACTTGTGTTTGGTGCCACAATAACACTAATATTATATTTTAACAATGCAAAATGATTCATTTTTTTCTGTGTGTTTTTACCTTGAGCCAGTCTCCATAATGGACCTGTCCTCCTGCATAGGACACATATGTGCTGAGGGCCAGATGAATGGCAGAAGCCAAAGAAAACCATCTCCTCTTCACCCCGAAGGACATGAAACTGGCACACAACACTGCAGCTCCTAAATCAATGTACAGGTAAGGCACCTGGATATCTGGCTTCCTAAAAAGACATAAAGCAGTTGTTCAAGACCATGCATCTTAGTCAAGTTTAAGATTTAGCCAACTCTATATGGAGCTCTTTGTCTTTGAATGAAACTTAATAACAGTTGAAATGGCCTCTTTAAATATAATGACTTACGAATCCAGTTTAAACACAAGAAAATAAATTCTAAAGTTCTTTTGTTGAACAGCTGCATGTCACATGTGTTTCTTCTGTGTGTTTCACGCACCGTTTGACATCCGCGCGCTCCGCGAACAGCATCAACATGCTGAAACAGTTCCAGAAACTAAATCTAGTCAGGATAAAAGCTCCAAACTGAGAGAAAAACCTCAGTGCTTTTTTTCGGGTTGCAGCAGCCATGGCTCCGGATGGCGGAAGTATCATCTGCTTCCTAGGGATCGTGAACGAATCGTTCTTGAGAGTCGATTCTTTTGAATGAATCAGCAGAGCGATTCGTCTTCGAACTGTTCTAAACAACTTTTCATTTTGTTATCTTTTTAAAAAATGAATAGTTATGACCTTAATTACCCAGCTGGTTGATTACATTGATAATTGCAAAAAAAAATTCAAAAAATTAATATTTTAAATATATACAAATTAACCATTATTTAATGAAATATGCACTTATTTGCATAAATTTCTATTACAAAAATCACTGAAGTCAGTTTTAAAACTCTTGTTTAATTTTTTTGACATATTAGAGTCAAATGTTCTAACAGAGGTATCTCATTTTGTCACTCCATAATTCAGAAAATTGACTATTTTGGGGGGAATTTAGAATTTTTTAAATTTGTTTTGCATCCTCAGATTCCAGAATTTCAAAAGGTTGTGTCTCGACCAAATATTGTCCTATCCTAACAAACCACACATCAATGGAAAACTTCTTTATTCAGCTTTTAGATGATGTATACATCTCCATTTCACAAAACTGACCCTTATGACTGTTTTTTGTGGTCCAGGGTCACATATAGACTTTTAATGGAGGCACTAAAGTTTGGTGTAGTTCAGTTATAGCTTTTGTTCAAGTTTGGAATGGTGTGATGAATTTTGGTTTCAAAATTAATTTGTGAAGCTTATGATGAACAAAACCTTGAAGAATCATAAACAGGACAAAAATGTTAAGACGTCCACATCAAAAGAAGTGTATACAGAAGTGATTTTATGTCCATATAAAGCACATTAAATGTAAGTAAAGCCAACTTTTAAGATTTCAAATAGGAGAATAAAATTTCAGAATTTGGTGGAAATAATGTTAGATTAAGTATTTCAAAGTTTTTGATATTTTAGAGTCAAATGTTTTTACAGAGGGGATTTTGGGTATCTCATTTTGTCACTCCATAATTCAGAAAAAAACTTAGAACAGATATATTTTTGACAATTTTAGGGGGGGATAAAATGTTGTATAAAATAAAGCAAATTGTATAAGAAAAAATCCTGTGGTAAAAACCTTCAAGATATAGATAGGAATACAAAGGTAAAGTTTGGTGTAAGTGCTGCTGAAGTGGAGATTTGTGGCTCAGTGTAGGAGAAAAAACTCTTGGCCTTTAAAAATCTGTATTGTGATTGAAATCTATTGATACAAATAGATAAAGTGCTATAAAACAAAGACTTAACAGTGTCTTTTGGGTGTTTTCTTCCCACTAGTCTGAAGAAAAACCTTTGAAACACCAAAAAGTGTCATAAAATATATTAAAATCTTTCCAAAAAAAATATAAAGAGGGAGTAATAGACATTATTTTTGTTTTATGTAAGTTACATGAAACTCCCCAAGAAGAATGAACACATTTAAAGTGTTATCAACTACCTCTGACCCAGCATTACTTTTCAAAAAAGGATCATAGAATCATCTATTTTAATTATTTTATAAAATATATCAAACCAACGTAGATACCTGCTTCCAAAAGTCTTTAGAATATTTATAGTTGCAAAATAAGTGTGTAAAAGTGTTATATTTTCTAAATTACAAAATGAACATTTAGGTGAGACATCTTTTTCTAAACTTGTTAATATAAAAGTGTTACAATATCTTGAAATGTATTACCTTCACCTTATTTGGCAGTAAAAATGTATCAGATGCTGACTATATTTTCTCAGTAGAAGGTATGAAGAAGAATTGTTTCCACTTTATGAGTGCTTTTGGCATTTTATATAAATAAATATGTGTATTAATAAATAAACAAACAAATAATATTGATACTAAGAAACAAATAATTTTTTCATTGCATTGAAAAACAGTTGCATTGTAACAGCTATAACTAGGATAACTAAGGATATAAAATATCAAATATATAAATAATTTCATAGCTTTAGTCTCTAATACTGAGCAGTCAACCATTTTTATTAGTAAACTTGCATTTATAATGTGACATTTGGTCTGAAATAGAAATAAATTAAATAAAACCTCTTCTTATTTTCTTTCGATTATTTAGTAAAGCCAAAAAATACATTTTCCTGTAAAACGAGAGAATTATTGAGTACTGAATGTTGTATTATTATTATTATTTGTTAATCTAAATGTATGTATTTCACAAGTACAATGTCAACATAATAGCTATAGTTCCAGTAATCCATTTGTAACATTTGGCAAAGTAACAAATTCTCTTTTAAACGTGAGCTGAATAACGTCTGCAACAGGGACGTAATTACGTCATGACGTAAGAATCAGTTATTTATAGTGATTCATTCAAACGAACTGTTCAAAAGAGTCGAATCGCGGAAATGATTCTGCTGTCCATCGCTATGTCTTTCAGGAACCTTGTTGGCAAACTTTGAACCCTTTCTAGTTTTCCTCCAGGGGCGCATTCAGGCTCGAATGTCTCATTAAGCCGAATTTAAATATAGAAAAGTTTATTTATTTTACGATTTACTAAATAATATTACAATGAATAGTAAAATTCTGTAGTTATACTACTGTGATTGGTCCGCACAGATGCTTTTAAAAATTAGCTGCTACATATTATTTATGTGATTTTCTTCATTTATTTTTTCTATTTTCTTTTTTTTCCCTCTCTCTCTGGCAGCTAGTGTTAATTGGAATTAATAAAGAATATAAATATAGCCTAAATAAATAAATAAATAAATATGTATATTAATAAATAAAAATATAAATAAATTTTAAATTGTATTGAAAATGCACTAAAAATAATCTAGGAATAATAAACAACAATATTGTTATGATGCTGTACAAATATTTTCTTCTTTTTTTTTTTCTCTGGTAGCTAATGTTAACTTGACATGAATATGTAATACCTCTTGTCCTTGTTGCATTACATTAATAAAGCATTTTTAATAAATAAATAAACATTATATTAATAAATAAACAAATAATATTGACACTAAGGGACAAATCATTTTTCACTGCGTTGAAAAATGCACTGAAAAATTAACCTAAGATTAATAATAATAATAAGCATATAATAAAAACAATATTGTTATGATGCTGTACAAATATACCTATACATAAATTAGGCATCTTTGAAAGCATTGGAAAATATGTAATTATCTTCCTTTCTTTTTTCTCTGGCTGCTAATGTTAATGTGACATGAATATGTAATATCTCCTGTTCTTGTTGCATTGATTTAATAAAGAATTATAAATAAATAAATATATATAAATAAATAAATAGACAAATAATATTGACGCTTGGAGACAAATGATTTTTCATTGCATTGAAAAATGCACTGAAACGTTAACCTACGATTAATAATAATAATAACAATAAAAGCAACATTATTATGACACTGTACAAACAAATGTAAATGCCTTTATATTTATACATTCACATTGTCCCAATGTGAAAGTATTATAATGCATTATTACATTTTATTTTATTATAAATTATTTTATTTTTTAGTTTATTTTTTAGTTTTAATGTATTTTCCCACTCCCTGGAAACACTTTTGGTTTCATCTAGTGTTTAAAAGGTAAAAATGCACTGAAAGGTTAACCTATAGGATTATTAATAATAATAATAATAATAATAATAATAATAATAATAATAATAAAAGCAATATTGTTATGACACTGTACAAATATACCTATAAATAAATATCTCTAAAAGCATTGAAATGTATGTAATTTTCTTTTTTTCCTTCCTTTCTCTTTTTTTTCTTTTTTTCCTCTCTCTGGTAGCTAATGTTCAATAATATACCTCTTGTTCTTGATGCATTGAATAAATAAATAAATAAATAAATAAATATGTATATTAATACATAAATAAATAAACAAATAATACTGACACTAAGAAACAAATAATTTTTATTGCATTGAAAAATGCATTGAAAAGTTAACCTAGGATTAACAATAATAACAGTAAAAACAATATCATTATATGACTGTACAAATAAATTCCTTCATATTAATACGTTCACATTGTACCAATGTGAAAATAATATAATGTATTATTACATTTTATTTTATTATTGATTATTTATTTCATTTAATGTATTTTTTTCCACTCAATGGCTCACCAAGCTGTTGGTTCCATCTAGTGTTTAAAAGATAAAAATGCAACAACACTGAAGTGTCATAAATTAATGGCTTTAAAATTCAAACTTCAAATTTTCCTTATGATGCTAACCATCCAGATTATATGTAAATATGTTAATATTAGATTAACTCCTACTGAACTAACACAAAGATGTATTACAAAATACCAATTCATTTCTTTCAGCAATGATAAAGTCTGAACTAAAATAATTCTGTGTCTAAAGATGTGTAAGACTGAGTCGGAAGGGATGCATATTATGAATCTGGTGAAAGAAGGTTTTAGTGAGTAGTGAAGTGTCCTGGTTCTGGAAGAATGACAGACAGCTTGTGATATCTATGACCTGTAATCCTCCTCCTTCTTGATTAGTCTTAGCTCAATTACTGAAGCTTTAGTGTGTGTCAGTCTCTGAAATCACGAATCAGTCAGTCAGCACTTATCTGGCTGGATATAGAGACCTTATATGACCGTGCAAACATGCTTTATTTACAATGCATCTCCCTTACTACGATTATTATGATGTTGCAATCAGCTTATAAACAATTATTGCCTTGTTTCTTCACTGCAAAACATTTTTTGTCTAGCTTTCAGCCAAAATATCTAAAAATTCTTAAATCAAGGAAGAATTTCTAGGCAAGCAAAATTTATTCCGTTTTTGCCTGAAGCAAGCAAAATAATCTGCCAATGGGGTCAGCAAAAAAAATCTTATTTCAAACCGAAAACAATATTTTTCTTACCCCATTGGCAGATTATTTTGCTTCTTTCGGGCAAAAACTGACTTAATTTTGACTTGTTTTTTTTTCTGAATTTTTACTCCTCTAGAAAATCCTTCTTGATTTAAATGTTTTTTATATTTTGGCTGGAAACAAGACCGAAAATCTAAGTAAGAAAAGCATTTTTTGCAGTGTTTGTACAGTGTAAACAATATATATACGTACATGTATATATGTACAAACACTGCAAAAAATGCTTTGTTTTATTTAGAAACCTTTGTAAAAAAAAAAAAAAAAAAATTATATATATAATTTTTTTTTTTTTTTTTTTTTTTACAAAGGTTTCTAAATAAAACAAAGATTATTAGGGTACTTTTTACAAGAAAATGCTATTTCAGTATTTCCACTTCAAAGTGCATATTTAATTTGGTGATATTTGTCATTTTGATGACATGTATTAGAAATTTCTAAGTGAAAATTGTTACATTTTTTTGAGTGAACAATGAGAAACAAGCAAAAACGCACTTAATTTTGACTTGTTTTGCTGAAAACAAGAAAATTTACTCGTCTAGAAAATCCTTGATTTACAAATTTGTAGATATTTTGGCTGGAAACAAGACAAAAAAAACCTAAGTAAGAAAAGCATTTTTTGCAGTGCATCTGGTTTTAATTAGGTTTGTGATCATATTAATGGATGTTAAATGACAGAAATGTCTCATCTGAATCAACAGCTCTTATTTTATTTATTAGACTTAATAAATGGTAGCATTTCACCGTTACATGTACATTACAAGAGTACAAAAGTAAACCTCCTTTTATTAAGTCTCTGAGCCATGTTTAGAAGTTCATAATGATGCCACAGAGTCAGTCATCATGAATCAAGGTCTGCTGCTAACCCAAATCCACAGAAACAGGCTTACAGGTGAGGCCAGCTTACCCAGAGTTCAACACACACGTATGAGCA
The DNA here is from genome assembly GCF_049309525.1 of Garra rufa. Lineage (NCBI taxonomy): Eukaryota > Metazoa > Chordata > Actinopteri > Cypriniformes > Cyprinidae > Garra > Garra rufa. The sequence continues at coordinate 971,417 of NC_133382.1, forward strand.
GAGACACATGGCAGATATACGTGTCTTTGGAGTGAATTATCCAGAACCATCCAGAATAGAGTTCAGACGTGATTTGTTGGACTCGAAACACTCTTAATCATCAGATAATAGTCTTGTTTTTCCAACATGGGGAATGAAAGAAAGCATTGTGGTTATTAAGCAGATTGTGGGAAGATAATCCTGCTCTGAGCAGTTTATTGGGCCATGATGCCCGTGGATGACGGCCAAACGCATCTACAGCTGAAGAGGAGCAACACTTGATGTTCAGTTTAACACACATGTGAGTCCGGACCACAAACTAGTTATAAGGGACCATTTTGTGAAATTGAGATTTAAATATCATCTGAAAGCTGAATAAATAATTACAATGATGTATGGTTAGAAATTGAAACAGCTATTTGAAAATCTGCAATCTGAGGGTGCAGAAAAATCCAAATATTGAGAAAATCGCCTTTAAAGTTGTCCAAATTAACTTCTCAGCAATGCATATTACTAAGCAAAAATTAAGTTTTGATATATTTGTGGTAGGAAATGTACAAAATATCTTCATGCAACATGATCACTTAATATCCTAATGATTTTTGGCATAAAAGAAAAATCTATAATTTTGACCCAACCCAAGCAAAATTGTGAAATTGAAAAATTCTTTCCAAGTAAATTTTTTTTTTCCAGTGTAGTTCATATCTATGGTATAATGTGCAAATAGCTTTTAAATGAGCAAGTTTTTTTATTGTATGTTCAGAGGGCTTATTATTTTTATTTTATGTATTTTGATCTGCCAAAAAGTAATTGTTTTTGATAAACCATGTGACAAAGCCATTTTGAACAAAGTGCATTATTTAGCTTATTTTTAAAAGCTTTTTTGTTGTTGTTTAATAATTATCAGGATTTGTTTTATAGGTTGTATTAAATACAATTAAATTAAATTAAAGAAGGGTTTTTTTCCATCTTCAGTCCATTAATACTCCAGTAAACACTATTGTTAAAAAGTTTGTCGGCTTTTGAAAGAAGTCTCTTCTGCTCATCAAGGCTGCATTTATTTGATCAAAGATACAGTAAAAACTCTAAAAATGTGAAATATTATTACAATTTAAGATGACTATATTAATACCTGTTAACCTGTAATTTATTTCTGTGATCAAAGCTATAATTTTCAGCATCATTACTGCAGTCTTCAGTGTCACATGATCCTTCAGAAATCATTCTAATATTCTGATTTGCTGCTCAACAAACATTTCTGATTATTATTAATGTTGAAAACAATTCAAGTTGCATTTTTTGAGAAGTTCAAAAGAACAGCTTTTTTGATGTTATAAATGTCTTTACTTAAAGAAGTCTCTTCTGCTCACAGAGGCGGCAATTATTTGATCAAAAATACAATAAAACAATTAAATATTATTACAACTTAAAACAGTATTCCTCTAAGTGAATATCTGTTAAACTGTAATTTATTCCTGTGATCAAAGCTATAATTTTCAGCATCATTACTGCAGTCTTCAGTGTAACATGATCCATCAGAAATCATTCTAATATTCTGATTTGCTGCTCAACAAACATTATATTTTGTGGAAAGTTCAAAATAACAGCACTTATTCAAAATCTTTTTTGACATTATAAATATCCCTACTGTCACTTTTGATTATTTCAATGAGAACTTGCTAAATAAAAGTATTAATTTCTTTTTAGAAATTCAACCCCAGACTTTTGAACACCAGAGTGTGTTTCAATATTCATCATGTCTGGCTATTAACAGAGTTTGTATTGATGAAAAACTTGAAGATTGCAAAATCAATGCCCTGTAAACAAACCTGTAGATATTAAACTGAGTTGAATTGAATTGAAGGCAGCACAGTATGACATCTAAGACTCCAGACGGTCTGAGAGCTGTCAAACACAGCATATCACTTACAAAATAAATATATTTACTGCTACTGTCTGATTATGTTCAACCAAAGCTCTGCTTCCTGCCTGTGATCTACAAACCACACTGAGCTCTTTCTAGGCTGAGGTTTTCATGCAGAAATACATTGATAATTAATCGAGTGCATCAGCAGATAATTTCAGGGACAATGGCAGCACTCTTCATTTTCCACATTGGGTCCGTCCTGCAGTTTTTTAATGTTGTTTAGAGGTGACTCCTGCTTGCTCTGATTGGCCTAATGAGATCAGAGGAGATTGATGACATCAGAGCGCAATCCCCCGCCAGAATCAATCTCCACACCTGAGAAGGAGGGGTTCGGACAACAGAAATAGAGGAGAAGAGACAGAGATCAGAGCGTAGTCTGTTCACAGACAGATCGGACAGGAGAGGAGGAACCACCTCCACACTGATGATCTTCAGGACCTTTCTCTGACTGCTGCCAGTCCCATTCAACAGGTAAATGGAAGACTTTTTTTGTACTTTAGTTGTTTTTGGTCAGAATATATTAAATATTTGTTACATTTACAGAACGGTTACACACAGCAAAAAACAGGACTGAGTTTTTTCGTGCTGCAGTGGAAAAACATTTGCTGTAGTAATATTTGCTCAGAAATTGCTAGTAAATTTTACAAATGGTTACAAAAATAATGGAGACTAACACTTTGGATTAAACATGATATTTTTAAGTTTTTACATTTTTAAAACCTGTTGCAATAACTTTATTTCCAACTTTGAAAGTGTAGTTTTCAGTATTTTAACATCTCTATAAATGCACATTTTTTTTGATTATACAGTGAGTTTCTAAACATCGTTTAGTTGATTTGGAACAATGCATATTGTTTTTATGAACATTTATAAGCATTTTCTTGTGGTTTTTTTTTTTTCATTTTGTATATTTTCTTTAAACAGGTCATTGAAAAATGGTAAGCTAAAAAAAAACCTCTAAATAAAATGGTTTTATTCAAGTCGGAAAAATAATTTAGCATCACTGAATCAGTTGACATGCATTAATTCATCATTGAATTTTTATTTATCAAATCTTATCTTTATGTAATCTATTTTATTTTATTTTCATGGATTTAATTATTTAATATGTTAAAATTAGTTCAATATATTTTGGCAGATTGAGACTTTTTACAGTTTACAAGCATTGTTCAAGAGACTTTTCAAATTAAATATGTTTTCATTTATTTCCTCTGAACAGGCAGGATGGCTCGGGACATGTCAGATAAAGACATCCTGAAGATGGAGCTGGAACAGCTGAAGTTGGAAGTGAACACTCCAAGAACTGCGGTGAGAACTCCAGTCATTAAAGGGACAAATCCACCCAAAAATATACATTCAATCATCATTTACTCACCCTTGTGTTGTTCCAAACTTTTGTGACGATTCTGTGATGTTTTAATCACCCTCCAGTCATTCCAAAACATAAAAGAAGATATTTTAAAGAATGCTGGTAACCAAACAGTTTCATTACCCAGAGACTTCCACTCTAATTTTTTTATCCATATAATGAAAACCATTGGGAATCAAAACTGTTTGCTTACCAACATTCTTTAAAATATCTTCCTTTATTTTTTGGAATGACATGAGGGTGATTAAAAGATTACAAAGTTGTTGTTTTTTGGATGAACAGCCCCTTTAAGATCTCCAGAACATTTCCAACACCTGCGACTACTCTTAAAATAAAAAGGTGCTTTAAAAGGTTCTTCACAGCGATGCCATAGAACCAATTTTGGTTCCACAAACAACCATCTCTTACCTTTTTATAATCTGAAGAACCTTCTTTTAGCACAAAGAACCTTTTGCGAAACAGAAAGGTTCTTCAGACGTTAAAGGTTCTTTATGGAACCATTTAGACAAAAAAGGTTCTTTTAAGGCATCATGAAGCGCCTTTATTTTTAAGAGTGTACATCCTCTGATTGAGAATGTTACTTATTTGTTTACTGGACACCATTATGAGATGGCAACAGGCAATGAAACCATATTTCCTGTTTCTTCTTCTCAGGTGTCAACAACAGCCCCAGAGATCATTGCGTTTGTTGAGGGGAGGTCTGGCGAAGACCCGCTGGTGAAGGGCGTCCCAGAAGACAAGAACCCGTTCAAGGAGAAGGGAGGATGCATTATTACGTAGCAGCGGCCCTGGATGCACCAGGGCTACTTTTGTATAAAACATCAATATTTGTTCTAGAAACTCTGTACTACATTTTTAAGCAACCACTTTAGTTAAAAAAAAAAATACAGTTCCAGAAGTATAAAAGGACACCCTTGTGTTATCCAATACCTTTTGTGATATGATGTTACCTGTCTCTTTTTAAAATAAACTCAATAGCAGTTTAACCAAATGTCTTGCTGGTTGAATGTCACAGTGTTAATCCTTACCAAAAAAGAAGCATACTTCAAGTTTATTTTTAAGTATACCTTAATAGTAGTATACTATTGTGACTAAATTGGCCCACTTTCTAGTAAATAAAAGTACACTTTTAACTTTAACAGTAGTAAACTTTGAGCACACAACTAGTTTACATCTAATGTTTTCAGTTTGTACTGCAAGTATACTAAAAGTGAACTTAGGTATACTGATAGTTTACTAATTAAATACTTTTTATGCATGTTTAGTGCACTTTGAAGTATAGTCTCAGTAAACTACTAGTTTAGTAGTTTTATACTGCAAGTATACTCATTAAGTGAACTTTACATCATACTTTAAGTATACTACTGTGTCCCTATTTAGGTGTATATATTTTGTGAGTTATATTGTGAGTAATATTGTAAGTATATTTCTGAGAAGCACATAAAAAGTTGAGTAAAAGTATACTTTCCTATTTTTTAGTTTAGAAAAAGCATACTAAAAGCACACTTAAATAAACGACTTTTCCATAAGGGAAAGCAAACTGTAATCTGACTTTAAATGGACAGTTTAACCAAAAAATGCAAATTCTGTTATCATTTGCTAATCGTCATGTTATTTCAAAGCTGTATGAGTTTCTTGCATACAGAGAGAAATGAAACTGATGGAGATGGACAATAAAAGGGGTGAACTGTCCCTTTAAGTTTGTAAGTGTCAATATCAATATAGTACTGAAGATCTCCAACCCTTTCCAATTGCATCTGATGCTGTTAGATCCCGGGAGGCCATGAAAACTCTGGTTTTATCTTGCATTAGAGCTCTGTATGCGTAAAGCTGTGCAGGTGGATTGCTCATTGGCTGCTGTGATAACGGGATTTGGGCGTCAGACGTCTCTGTCCCGCTGAAGAGCAGCTGCTTCCTGTGTTTGGAGAACTTAAGCTCATTCTCTGATCCTCATCTCAGGATTGAGCTTTTCATCCTGTAAGCTCCTTTTGCAACTTTGTATCGCTGCCCTGCATCTCTCTCTCCAGCTACAGTTCAAATCTGAGTCAGTCGACCGCAGCTCTGTGAGCAAAACCCAACACCAACTTTATTTCTGAATGATATTCTTTGGGTTTCCAGAATTTCAAAGCGGAGAAAATATGTTCTTTGAACATTTTTTTAATGTTCATATTAAGTTGTGAAAGCATTATTTATGAATGTTCTATAACATTCCAAGCATCTAGTTTTTTAAATATTTTTCCTTTGTTATGCAAACATTAAGGAAACATTCCATTTTATAATGTTTTAAACATTGTGAGAATGTTACTTTTGAATGTTCTATGAAGCAAGAAGTAACATTTGAAAATTGTTACACAGTCGTCCAACTAAAAGTTTCAGGAAAACTATTTGTGACCCCGGAGCAAAAAAACAGTTTTAATTAGCACAGGTATATTTGTAGCAATGGCCAAAAATACATTGTATGGGTCAAAATTATCAATAATTCTTTTATGTCAAAAATCATTAGGATATTAAGTAAAGATCATGTTCCATGAAGATATTTTGTACATTTCCTGCAGTAAATATATCATAGCTTAATTTTTGATTAGTAATATGCATTGCTAAGAACTTCATTTGGACAACTCTAAAGGCGATTTCCTCAATATTTAGATTTTTTGCACCCTTAGATTCCAGATTTTCAAATAGTGTCTTGGCCAAATATTACCCTACACTCTTAAAAATAAAGCAATGCTATAGAAGAGCCATTTTTTGTTCCACAAAGAGCTATTCAGTCAAAAGAACCATCTCTTTCTTACCTTTTTATAATCTGAAGAACCTTCTTTCGTCACAAAGAACCTTTTGTGAAACAGAAAGGTTCTTCAGATGTGAAAGGTTCTTTATGGAACCATTTAGACAAAAAAAGGTGGAGCACCTTTATATTTGAGAGTGTATAAATCAATGGAAAGCTCAGTTATTGAGCTTTCAAAGAATGCATACATTTAAAAAAAAAATTCATTGTTAAATTCAGTCTTTTTTTTTTTTACAGTGAATGCTAATATTATTTTTGTGTGTGCGTGTTGCATAATGTAAAACTGAAGCTGACTTGCAGTTACTTTAATTGGGCCTGGAAACCCTTATCGATAGAAGTCTGTCATAAAGATAAACACAGCACACGTACAAAGCACAATATGTTTTTTTTTCACAATTTAGTCTTATCTTAATTACCTTATCTGCTTATGATAACCTGAATAATCAATTTTAACGCTGTTGCTTAATTTGGCAAGATGAAAACTCAAAGCAGCTGAGACGTGAAGATAAAGCCTTTTGCTGATCGTGCCGCAAGAACACAGTATCAGGATTCATAAAAATGATATTTTCTGCATTTGTGAAGTATGATCCTCCTTTGCTGATCTGAAATGTTTCATGATTGCATTGAGATTCATCAGCGAATAATGTTTTTGTTAGTATATTTAAAAGGGATCAACATAGACACTTGCTGTTTCATCAAATCAATATATGTTCTTAATATTTATGAAGAGAGAGGAATGATTTCATAAGAAATGTCATTTTTAAAATTTCATTTTAAATTTTTGTTAATAATTCTTAATAATTTTGCAATAATTCACAGAATCTTTTGGTGGTACAAGCTACTAATCAGCCACTGTGCTGAAAAAAAAAGTGTTTTAATGTGAAATGTTGCATTTATTGAAAAATAATAAATATATCATTAGATACAAAAAGTTTATTTATTCTAGTGGAAAAAAAAATGTTCATTAAAACTTTAAATATTGCATAGTATCATAAAACTCCTTAATATTCAAAATAATAATAAAAAAATAGTCACACTTGGCTCCTTCACGGTCAAAAATGACCGACATAGGAAATAAATAGGAAATACGAAAAACTCCAATAATTCACGGAATATATAAAAAAAAAAAAAAAAAGTCTTCAGCAATCAACCAATTTTAATGTGAAATGTTGCATTTATTGAAAAATAATAAATAAATAATTAAATACAAAAAAATTCTAGTGGAAAAAAAAATGTTCATTAAAATTGTATAAATATTGCATAGTATCATAAAAAGTCCTTAAAATTCTAAATAATAACCAGAAATTATTATTTAACAAAAATGTATTTCATTGATTTCCCTAAAGAAAAAAAAAATTGGATGTTAAATGTTTTTTTTTTTTTGTTTTTTTGGATGTTAATGGGTCAAAAGTCACACTTGGCTCCTTCACGGTCAAAAATGACCGACCTAGGAAATAAATAGGAAATACGAAAAACTGCAATAATTCACTGAATCTTTTGGTGGTACAAGCTACAAAATCAGCCACTGTGCTGAAAAAAAAGTGTTCAGCAATCAGGCAATGTGAAATGTTGCATTTATTGAAAAAAAATAAAAATAAATTACATACAAAAAAATATTTAATTCTAGTGGACAAACTGTTCATTAAAATTGTACAAATATTGCAACTAAAATTCTAAAAATTCTAACTAATAATCAGAAAATATTAATCAACAAAAATGTATTTCATTGATTTCCCTGAACAAAAAAAAAAAAAAAGTTACTTTTTAAGTCTTCAATCACTTTTGACCGCAAAGGAGCCAAGTGTGACTAAACAAAGAGGCCCAGAGGGTTAAACATTATCTTATTCCTGACAGTTGAGATATTGTATACATAAATTCCTCTATATTAAAAAAAAAAAATTTGATAAGTAATTTTTCCAGGACATACAATAAAGCCAAATCTGAAAAAAGAAAAATCATATCATCATTTGCTCTTTCTCAAGTTGTTCCAAACCTGTCCATTTCTTTCTTCTCTTAAAACAGATTTTTAAGTTTTCTAAAACATTTTTTCTTTAACATAAATGATTAGTGGTTGGACAATTTGTTATGCAATTCAAAAATATTTTAAGTGTGCTTAAAGCTTCCTTGGGTTGATTGTGGCTGAAACAAAGTAAACTAATCATTCATTATTTACCTCCCGAACATAAATGTTTACACAAAGAGGACTACTTTGATTCTGTATGTGGTCTAAAGCCTTTATTTCACGAGTTCACACTTGCATATAATTAGCTGGAGCATGTAAAGCGTGTTTGGCGTGCTGTCCAGGGAAGGGCTCCGAGCTCGGGAATGGCCCGAACCTAGAGTACCCCCCAATAAGCAATGGAGTGTAGGACAGCCGCCGGACAAAGGACCCCCCCAAGCGCTGAGATCTAGCGGGGGCTGTTGTTTGAGAGATGTTTGGTTAGCCGGCTGGGAGAGCCTTCGTACTCTGATGGGAGAGGTTTTTTGGTATCAGGTCAAAAGGCTCTACCGGCTGCTGGTATGGATTACGGGATTTAGGGCGTCCAGTCGGGAGAGCTCAAACTGATACTCAACGGGAGCACACGGCGTTGGAACGGGTGAGCCCTACCGGCCGATGGAGGAGCAGCGTGGTTGGGGCCCGATCAGGAGAACCCGGGTTGCCTTGGCCGGAGCAGCTTACGATGTTGGCATGAGGGCTCTACTGGTCGATCAGCCCCTATTGGTGCTGACCGAGAGGACCCATGAAGCCTCCAACGGGAGATCAAGACTCAGAACGTCAGACGAGTGGGTCTTCTCGCTTTGGCAGGTAAAAAGATTTTGGGACGCCTGGTGCGGGCGACTCTCACGACATCCGATGGGAGACCAAGGCTCACGGCATCGGACGGGTGGGCCCCGCCGGACGTGGGACGGAAGGGTAAGTTGTGGTCAGGAGGCTCCTGGGGTGTCTGATGGGAGGCCAAGGCTCACGGCATCAGACGGGAATACCTCGCCGACTGTAGTAAGGAAAAGGTCAGGGATGGAAAGGTTTTTTTTTTTTTTTTTTGCGGCAATCGACGAGAGTTCAATACTCAAGGCATCAGATGGGTAGACGGAACTGAGGGGCCAAGATTTGCTTGACAGGAAGGCTGTTGTAGCGTTTGACAGGAGTTTAATAATCACGGCGTAGACGGAACGGAAAAAATTGCAAGTTCGGTTAGGCTCTCGCGACATCCGATGGGAGACCGAGGCTCTTGATCGGACGGGTAGGCCTTGACGATTTTTTTTCTTTTTTTTTTTTTAGTTGAAGGAAAACATTTACGAGGGGAAAGGCTCTCGCAGTGTCTGACGTGAGTTTAATACTCGCGGCTTCAGACAGGTAAGTTTCGCCGGTAGTTGAGAGTGGAAAGAGAAACATATTTGCACCACCGGGGCGCTCTAGCAGCATCTGACAGGGAGTTCGATACTCAATTTGAGTTGTCTAAAAAGGGGTAGATGCTTTGAGGATTACTTTACGTAAAATGTTTGACATATCCAAAAAGCCGCTTCTGATAACGTCAGAAAATCTTGGTGCTGCTTACATCTGAAAGTTAGGTGTATAACAAAGGCTTCTTGTGTTAACGTACCCTAAATAAGTGCCATGGTTCTGGATGATGGCATAGCTTTAAAAGCTGAGGTGATGTCGACTTTTGCCAGTGTGAAGACCCATGATTTAACAAATTGGTTGCATGATCAATGTGAGAGAATTCGTCAAGAGGATTTTTTTTTTTTTTTTTTTTGACAGATACACTAGAGGGCATTTCGTACCCAAGAATTATGCTAGTAGCCACTTCGATTGGCTAATGTGAAACCCTCATTTAATTCATGCCACCTACGGGGGGAAATGCTGGAAGGTTATTTTGTGAAATGACTGAATGTAATGATAAATTCGGAAGAATGGCCGCTTTGATGTCCGCATCCAAGGATTTGCAATTTCAACATGTCTGTTGTAAAGAAATGGCCTAATATTAAAGATTAAGTGGTAATTTCAATTGAATGTGATTTAGTCAAACGAAAATAAAATCGCACGGTGACATGTAAAAACAATCGTCAGCTCATTGGTGCTCTACAGTCTGCTACAGGAGTTGGAGGCCACTGAAAAGAAAAAAGGGGTTGTTAGTAGTGGCAGGAAAAAGGCTGAGATTTGTGGGCCTGTGTTGCGAGCAGAGGCAGCCTCACGCTGGCTTGATCTGTGGGCCACGGGATGGGAGACCTGAAGAACCCGTGTAGCCTGCACTGCTAGCAGAGGCAATATCACAGTAGTGTTTGCTACAGGAGCTGGAGGCCACTTCGTTCCATGGACTTACATTCATATGTGAATGGATAAGACTGGAAGCACGATCTTGCGCGAGAAATTGCTGCATTCTTAAGTTCAAGCTTTGTGAACTTAGAATAAAAACACATTTAAAACCGCGGTGCTGTGGGAAGGTGGGGCGGGTAGATTGTATGTTGCAGTATGGTAGTGTTACCAATTGGACAAATTGTTGCCAGATTTTGCAACTTCTCAGATTACCTTAGCGACGTGTTTTCCAAAGCACATAGCAACATATTTAGTGAAATATCCTATAAATATAAAAAAATTTTGCAACTTCAGGCATGCTTTGAAAATAAGATGCTAAAAAGACATACATTTTCCTCTTAACCATGCAAAGTAATAAGTGTTAAAAAGCTAGCCTAGTGGCAAGTAGAAGTTTTGGAAGTGACGCCGGTGAGGGGCGAGATTACGTTTTAAGGGCTTTGGTGAGAGCGTGTGTGGCTGGTCAAGCAGAGACCGCGATGAAGCCTGTCAATCCTGGGAAAGATCTGCGATGTCATGCCAAAAGGTGCAAACCGAATGCTGATAATCCGTCAAATGGGTAGAAAGTCAGCTGTATTTATGCATGACGTAGATTGACTTGAGTGAGTTCCAGCTGTGTTAATTAGGCTAAGTATCTGACGTGCTCCTCCCGAACTTTGTTAATAAAACATCATTAAATATTACCACTCTTATCTCGAGCGGTTCCGTATGACACTTCATTGTGCAACTCATTTGCTGAGACCTTTGCTCCTTGCTTGCATATAAAAGAAGACTTTCAACAAGCGTTTATGCAGAAGAGAATGCGCTGTGATGCATATGTGCAATAGTCTTTGTTTTTCAAGAAGATAGTTTTACAGACTTAATTCTTCAGGATGTGGCTGGTGGTATTTTTGGTGTCCGTCCTGATTTGGGCTGGTGGAGTGTTGTTCTGGTATCTGTTCTGGAAGCCCAGTCCGTTCACAGTGAAGTCAGTGAGGCCTGCGGGACCTTTAGAGCTGGACCAGAGGAAGAGGGACAAAGTGCTGAAACAAGGTGAATGTCCAGACTTCTCTAGATGCTTAAATGCTGCTTCGACCTCAGAATGACCTCAGAGTGTTTTAAGCTTGTTCTGCTAATCTGAAGCTTTTTAAAGCAAATGGACAATCTAATGTGAGCTAATCTTCACAGGCAACATATGAGCACTCAAGGAGCTTATACATTGCAAAAAATGATGTTTCCAGCCAAAATATCTCAAAATTCTTAAATCCAGAGGGATTTTTAAGACGAGTAACAATGGTTGTCTTTTCCTTAGAAAAAAAAAAGTCAAAATGAAGTGCGTTTTTACTTGAAACATCAAAATAATCTGCCAATGGTGTACGAATAATAATCTTGTTTTCTGTTTGAAATAAGACTATTTTTCTTCTAGTCAGTTGGATGAATTATGCAGCGGTAATTGTGTGGGTATAAATATGTCCTAAATAAAAATTAGTTTCACAACTTTAGAATTTTTGAGTTTTATAAAATATATAGTTTATATAAAAATATCTCATAAATCATCTTCATAAATTTAAACCTCAATTACTTTTTTTGTTTACATTTTTTATAATTACAATTTTTTCCAGCAAAAATCTGCCAAGGGTCTTTTTTTTTAATTGACGCACAAGGGTTAAACATCTTTTTTATGTCTCATTATCTTAAAGTAATAGTGATATCAGATAATAAGCACTAAACAGAACATATGGTGTGTTTAACGTAATCTAATTATGTAAAGTCTTGTCAATGCTATTGTAAAACAATTAACATGTGTGTCAATGGCTATACCAATATCTTGATTCGATGAGCTGATTGTGAAAACGCCTGTAGATCTCACACAAACTTCTTATTTGAGTTTTTTAGGGCTTAAAATGATAATGTGGTGGTATTTTGTGGCCATGCTATCTCCTTATCTGCTTTTTTACTTTTAGCACTGAATGCTGGGAGTTCAGCCAGATCAGGAATGGACTGCTCATTCATTCTGCTGTAAAACGTTACATAAGATTGCATGAGGTGTTTGTGAGTGAGTACAATAGTCTATATGCATGTAATGTAGATTTACTTACTGTGTGTATTTCTAGGATTCACCAAGGAGAAGATTCCACAGAATCTTGATGCGATTATAATAGGCAGTGGGATCGGAGGAATGACGGCCGCAGCCACGATGGCCAAATCAGGGAAGAGAGTCCTGGTTCTGGAGCAGCACGATGTGGCCGGAGGATGCTGTCACACTTTCACTGAGAAGGGCTTTGAGTTTGATGTGGGTATGTACCGTCCCTCATAGATCATTATTTTTACATATGAGAACATTTTAAAGGAAAAAATCATCCAAACATGAAAATGTGCTCGCCCTGAAATGAGTTTGTTTGTTCATCAGATTCGTAGAAATGTGTCGCTCCATCACTGGATCCTCTGCGGTGAATGGGTGCCGTCAGAATGAGAGTCCAAACAGCTGATGCAAACATCTCAATAATCCGCACCACTCCAGTCCATCAGTTAACATGTTGAGGAAAAAAGCTGAAACAAATCCAGCATTAAGACGTTTTTAACTAAAATATCACTCCATAACAGTTCCTCCAGTGAAAAAGTCCATCTCCTGTTGTCTCTCACGTTAAAATCCAGCCACATATTTGTTTAGAGCTGTTTTGGCTTGTAAACGGTGCAGATTTCTCTCCTGATTCAGACCAGACCACCGCTGGAGGAAGCGTTATTATGGATTGTAGACTCATAAAAGCGTCTTAATGCTGGATTTGTTTCAGCTTTTGTCTTCTCAAGATGTTAATTGATGGACTGGAGTGGTGTGGATTATTGTGATGTTTTTATCAGCTGTTTGGACTCTCATTCTGACGGCACCCATTCACTGCAGAGGATCCAGTGATGGAATGACATATTTATACAAATCTGATGAAGAAACAAACACAAATACACAAATACATCTGGGATGACCTGACGTTGATTTTTAATTTTGGGGACAAGTATTCCTTAGGCTGTTGTAAATGGTTAATTTTATTTAAATTGGTTAAATTGGTAATTGGTTACTTTATTTCTGAAAGCAATAAGTTATACACCAATGAGACAATTTTAACCCAGTGCAACATTTTCAGAAAATACAGTAGGCCTACAATTTATCACTGCACTGCAAAAATGCTTTTCTTACTTAGATGTTTTCTCTTGTTTCCAGACAAAATATCTAAAAATTCTTAAATCAAGAAGGATTTTCTAGATTTTTTAGAGCAAGCAAAATAATCTGCCAATGGGGTAAGCAAAAAAATCTAATTTCAAACAGAAAACAAGATAATTTTTCTTACCCCTTTAGCAGATTGTTTTGCTTGTTTCAAGCTAAAACGCATTTAATTTTGACATTTGAAAAAGAACGTTGTAACGTTGACGTTGTAAAAACAAGTCAAAATTAAGTGTGTTTTTGCTTGAAACAAGCTAAATAATCTGCCAATAGGGTAGGGAAAATTATTCAGATTATTTAGCTTGTTCTAAGCAAACAAATCACTCATTTTTTCTGAAAACAAGAAAATCTTTTTTACTTGATTTAAGAATCTTTAGAGACAAAAAATCTAAGTAAGAAAAGCATTTTTTTGCAGGTGAAACCTCACTTAAACTTCCAGTTGGGGTTGTTACTTCCTTGTTAGTTAGATAAAAGAAGTGTCTGTGAATTATATCATGATGTCTCAAGAATATATCTACTGAAGGTTCTTAAATGGAGTTTGTTTAATCTTGCATGTCTAAAGGACTTCACTACTTCGGTCAGCTGCATGAAAACGGTCTGCTGAAGGTCGCTATGGATCAAATCACTGAGGGTCAGCTGGAGTTTGCGGAGCTACCGCAGCATTTTGACAGCATTGTGATCGACGACGGCGGGAAACGGAGAGACTACTCCATCTTGAGCGGCAGGACTGAGATGGAGCACAACCTGAAGAAGTTCTTTCCTGAGGATGTCAAAGCTGTGGAGGAGTTCTTCAAGTTGATGAAGGTAGAGCATCCACATCTGTCATCTCATGTTTCTCATTTTGAAAATAAATAAGTTCATGGTTATCAGATTTTTTTTACAGTATGTGCCTTCCATACATTTATGCATGCAATATATGTTGATAATTTTTTTCTGTTTCTTGTCTGAAGTATTGAGTACTTCCATCATTTTTAAATATAAAAAATATGCACTGCTGCTTAAAAGTCTAGGATCAGTAAAACTGAGAAAAAGCCTCTTATGCTCTTCAAGGCTGCATTAATTGATCAAAAATAGTGAGAAAAAAAACAGTAAAATTGCAAAATGTTATTACAACATAAAATAATGGTTTGTATTTGAATATACTTTAAAATATAATTTATTTATGTGATGCAAAGCTGAATTTTCATCAGCTGTTACTCCAGTCTTCAGTGCAGATTTTTGGAACCTGTGATACTTTTTTCAAGATTCTTTGATGAATAACAAGTTTAAGAGAACAACATTTATTCCAAATATAAATCTTTTCTAACAAAGTAAATCTATGCTATCACTTTTTATTAATTTAACACATCCTTGGTGAATAAATGTATTAATTTCTTTCAAAAAAAAAAAAGAATAAAAATGCACTGACTCAACCTTTGAACAGTAGTGTATATTTTCAGAAAATCTTTCTATTTTAAATAAATGCTGTTTCTTTTACCTTTTAATGATCAAAGAATCCTGAACAAAAGTTTCACAGGTTTAAAAAAATATTTTGTGTTTGCGACATTGATAATAAATCAGAATATTAGAATGATTTGTGAAGGATTGTGAGACACTGAAGACTGCAGTAATGATGCTGAATATTCAGCTTTGCATCACAGAAATAAAGTACATTTAAAAAAAAGATATTCACATAGAAAACAGTTATTTAAAATTGAAATAATATTTCACAACTTTACAGTTTTTTTCTGTATTTTTAATCAAATAAATGCAGCCTCGATGAGCATAAGAAACATTAAAAACCATTAAAAATCTTTCTGATCCCAAACTTGTGAGCGGCAGTGAATATACAAAAGTCTTCTGTGTCGTCCTCAGGTCACAGCCAGGAGGATTAATTTTTTGGCCATTCTAAAGCTGATTCCACAGTGGTTTTCTCTGTTTCTGCTCAAAAGTGGCATCGCTGACTTCTGCTCATCCATCTTTCGTCTCTCAGGATCCAATGCCACGGAGATGAACAACAGACTGACAAGCAACAAGGACTTGCATTTGATCTTCTCATATTTCTTCTACGGTGAGGCTTATTATATATACGTTAATCATTCCATGAAAGCACCAAGTGATAAAATGAAAAAAAAAAATTTTTTAATTTAAATTATTTCATTATTACTTCTTTCATTTCAGCTAGTTGCAATAAAAAAAAAATTATTTAGTTTAAACTTTATACTAAATAACTGAAACTAAAACTGGTTTAAGAAAGAATTAAAAAAAATAATTCAATTAAATTTTTGAACCTACAAGAGTCTCATTTTACTATGGTATATACACTGACATTATTATTATTGATTGATAGCAGCTTCTATGTAGCCATGCTAATAAAATACAACTACAATACAACTAATTTGAATAGTTTTCTGTGCTCCAGATACCTATATCAGAAATTTCAGGCTATAATAACTTTCTGATTCAACCAGACCTGTCAATAAGCTCTTTGCTGAATGGCTTGCGCGAGAACACATCATGCAAATTTTCCATTCGAGTTGAAATTTTTGAACTTGTGAACTTGAATATTGCGCATATCGCTATCAGAAACCCTCCACCTCCCCAGCACCACCTTTATAGATCTGCTTATGGGTCATTTTGGGCTGTCTTTAACCATGAAATATTATCATAATTGCAATTGAAACATCATAATCACAATTTAAATACATCCGTGACAACACTTTCCATGCACATTCAAAAAAACATAGATTCTGGATAGATTAACCAGTTTTTCCAACTCAAAAATCGATTCTTTTTTCTCCAGGTGTGCCTCCGAAAGATTCCAGCTTTATGATCAATGCTCTGATGCTGCATCATTTCAAGCGTGGTGCATATTACCCCAAAGGAGGCGCCAGTGAGATCCCCTTCCACATCACTAAAGTCATACAGAAATATGGGGGCAGTGTGCTGGTCCGAGCTCCTGTCAGCCGAATCCTGGTGGACACAAAGGGAGCTGCTTATGGTGAGTCAAAAGCAAAACATTTATACCAATTAAACTGCAATAACGAATGCAGAAATTCAGTTTATTCCCATTCAGTGTTATTGTTAGTCAGTGTTGGGGGTAATGCATTACAAGTAACGCAAGTTACGTAATAATATTACTTTTTCCAAGTAACTAGTAAAGTAACGCATTACTTTTTAATTGACAAGAAAATATGATTTACTTTTTCAAATAAGTAAAGCCAGTTACTTTCCCTCATTTATTGATTAAAAGCTCTCCTGTCTCCATGTTGAGAGAAATTGTGAGTAAGATGTTACTTTAGTTCTAGAATAAATGTGAACATGCATTAATTCATCTCACTCACTAAAAACAGATACAGTGTTCTTCAAAATGAATAAAAAAAACCTGCAATTATTAAATATGTTAAATAATACAAATATCCTCACTGCAAAAAATGCTTTTCTTAATTAGATTTTCTGTCTTGTTTCCGGCCAAAATATCTAAAAATTCTTAAATCAAGAAGGATTTTCTAGACGAGTAAAAATTGATTAGTTTTTAGAAAAAAAACAAGTAAAAATTAAGTGTGTTTTTGCTTGAAACAAGGTAAATAATCTGCCAATGGGGTGAAATAAATAATCTTGTTTTCTGTTTGAAATAAGATTTTTTTCACTTACTTCGTTGGCAGATTATTTAGCTTGTTTCAAGCAAAAACGCAGTTAATTTTACTTGTTTTTTCTGAAAACTAGACAATAATTTTTACTCGTCTAGAAAATCCTTCTTGATTTAAGAATTTTTAGATATTTTGTCTGGAAACAAGACAGAAAATCTCAGTAAGAAAAGCATTTTTTGCAGTGCTTTATGTATTTAATCTCATTTTATTAACTGATGTCTTTGCTGCCGACCTTCGATGATCAATTCATCCATACTAATAAGCAAAAATTACTCAAGATTATATATTTTCTTCTGCGGTCTATTGTACAGACGTCAATTTACTTTTCTCTAAGGCTTTTGATGTAAAAAGGCTTTTACATTTGACAAAAATAGAACTTTTTATATTAAAAACAAACAAGCAAGCCCTGCCCAGATTTAAAAAGTAACGCAACAGTAAAGTAACGCATTTCTTCCCGTAAAAAGTAACTAAGTAACGTAATTAGTTACTTTTTTTAAGGAGTAACTCAATATTGTAATGCATTACTTTTAAAAGTAACTTTCCCCAACACTGGTCAGGTATAAGATCATTTTGCATGTTGTATATGTATGTATATTGATCCACCGGCCTCATGATTTGATTGACAGGAGTGACAGTGAAGAAAGGCGATGATCATGTGGAGATTCGGGCTCCTGTCATCATCTCCAACTGTGGGATCTTCAACACCTTCCAGAAGCTCCTACCTCCAGAAATACAAGTCAAACCAGGTGAACATAATCAATGTGCTGCAATAAACCATCTTTAATACTCACCTGCCATTGAGAGACTATAGATTGGCTGTCTTCTGATCTTTCAGAGATTCAGAGTCGCCTGGATATGATGAGGCCCGGGAAAGCCTCATTCCTTTTGTTCTCAGGGTTTGACGCGACGCAGGAAGAGTTAGACATCGTGCCCACCACCCTCTGGCTCTTCAAATCCAACGACATGGATGCCATGTCAGTATTAAAAAAGATACTTTACTACACTATTAAAAATAAAAGTGCTTCACGATGCCATAGATGAACCTTTTTTGTCTAAATGGTTCCATAAAGAACCTTTAACATCTGAAGAACCTTTCCGTTTCACAAAAGATTCTTTGTGGTGAAAGAAGGTTCTTCAGATTATAAAACGGTAAGAAAGAGATGGTTGTTTAAAGAACCGTTGACTGAATGATTCTTCTATGGCATCGCTGTGAAGAACCTTTTAAAGCACCTTTATTTTTAAGAGTGTATACTACTTTAATACAAATGCAATATACCTTTGCATTTACAATGTAGAATCAATATTTCCAAAAAGTGCAAAGACACATATTATTAACTATTTTAAAAAATGATTTAATAGCATGCACTAAGTACTAATCATCATTCCTAACAAAACACTAACATAATCTTTGCTCTAAAACAAAAGGTCTTAATAAGTAAAACAATGAATGAAACCCTTGTGAAAAAGAAGTACACTGTAGCATGATTTTAAATTATACTTTAAAAGAATATACTTATATATAGATCAATCAATCTTCAATCTAACCGAATCATAGAATGCACACTGCAAAATGCTTTTCTTACTTAGATTTTTTTGTCTCATTTCCAGCCAAAATATCTAAAAATTCTTAAATCAAGAAGGATTTTCTAGACAAGTAAAAATTAGTTTTTTGTTTTCAGAAAAAAACAAGTCAAAATTAAGTGCGTTTTTGCTTGAAACAAGCAAAGTAATCTGCCAATGGGGGAAGAAAAATAATCTTGTTTTCTGTTTGAAATAAGATTTTTTTTCTTACTTCACTGGCAGATTTTTTAGCTTGTTCTTAGCAAAAACTCACTTCATTTTGATTGTTTTTTCTGAAAACAAGAAAATATTTTTTACTTGTTGCAACTGCGAGAAAAAAAGTCAGAATTGGGAGATAAAAAGTTGCAAAATGTGAGAAAAAAATGGGAATTGCGAGATAAAATGTTGCAATTGCGAGAAAAAAAAGTCAGAATTGCGAGATACAAAGTTGCAATTGCAAAAATAAAAATATTTGAATTGTGAGATACAGAGTCGCAATTGCGAGAAAAAATTCTGAATTGTGAGATACGTTTGAAATAAGATTTTTTTTTCTTACCCCACTGGCAGATTATTTTGCTTGTTCTTAGCAAAAACTCACTTCATTTTGATTTGTTTTTTCTGAAAACAAGAAAATAATTTTTACTTGTTTAGAAAATCCTTCTTGATTTAAGAATTTGAGATATTTTGGCTGGAAACAAAACAAAGCATTTTTTGCAGTGCAGTTGCTCTAATCAAACACTAGGTGGTGCTGTTGCCTAAAGCATTAGATTTGTGGCTTGTCCCATCTCTCTCTGTCTCTGGGCCTGCTGCCATACTTCTGTCTGGACAGGGTTTCTGCTCTCAATCCAAGAAGCAATTCTTATCTTCCTGCTTGTGGGAAAACATATTTCCAGTCCTTTCCAAACTTTCCTGTACTCTCATGTTGTTTTCTGATGGAACTGTATGTCTATAAGTACATGTAATATGAGCACATCATGGCAGTAAATAAAAAGAGATCTTTCACCTGTAGGATGGATGAGTTCTTCAGTATGAGTAAAGACGAGGCACCAGAGAACGTTCCCATGATTCTCATCACCTTTCCTTCAGCCAAAGACCCCACATCACAAATCCGGCACCCAGGTAACATCCAAACAGAAGATTTAGTCCATCAGCCGGCCACTGTCACTGGAAGATACACTGTACTCCACCATTCAAAAGTATCTTCCGTTCACCAAAGCTGCATTTATTTGAACAAAAATACAATAAAATCAGTAAAATTCTGAAATATTATTAGAATTTGAAATAGCTGTTTTCTATGTGAATATCTATTAAAATGTAATTTATTTCTGTGATCAAAGCTGAATTTTAAGCATCATTAAAACAGTACAATTCTGAAGTATTATTAGAATTTGAAATAGCTGTTTTCTATGTGAATATCTATTAAAATGTAATTTATTTCTGTGATCAAAGCTGTGACCATTACTCCAGTCTTCAGTGCATAAAAAAAAGAGTAATATATATATATATAGAAAGAGATAAATGTTTTGAAGAAAATGCACACAAGGCTGCATTTGTTTGATCAAAAATACAGTAAAAACTGTATTATTATTGCAATTTGAAATTGCTATGTTTTATGTGAATATCTGTTCAAAATAATTTAATTTTGTGATCAAAGCTGAATTTTCAGCATCATTTTAATTTTCAAGATTTTTGAATTTATTTAAAAGTGAAATCTTTTGAAACATTCTAAATGTCCGTTTAATGCATCCTGTGTTAATAAAAGTATTTTCTTTTTTAAAAATACAGATTTAAAGGCCTATATGGGTCTGATATACAAGAAAAACATTAATAAAAAAACAGTGAATGTTTAGTGAAAAAAAAAAAAAAATTCTTTTCAAGATTTTTTTTATTGAACTTCAAAGTCAGTCGCTTTGTATTTTTGAAGGCTGTTTTTGTTCTTCATGGGTGCAAGTTAAAAAAAAAAAAAAAAGATTATATTGTGTTATTAATAATAATTTTCCAGGCAAGTCCTGTATGACGATTCTGACCATGGTGAACTACGAATGGTTTGAGGAGTGGAAGGACACTAGAGTGAGAAAAAGAGGCGACGATTATTTCAACTATAAGATGAGATTTGCCAACTATCTCTTTGACTGGGCCTGCAAACACTTCCCTAAACTCAGAGACAAGGTACTAAACTTTTGCAAATTTGAAATGTGTTATTTTTTAATGTTAAAATGCTTTTGTCCTATTCCTGGTAAATGTGCAGAGTTAAGTAAGTCAAGTTAGTCATTCATAAGTTGACTAAAGAGTCTAAACACTGAGATACGATTACAAGGTTGAGCTTTAAAATGTAGCTGGTGTTTATCAACGACATCTCTGTAAAACATGTCATTAGTCTCATGAACCACCCACACAGTCCATTCATTGACTCACCAAGCAGCTCTATAATACGTGGAGAAAGTCATCTGTTAGCTTTTCCATTCATCTCAATGGCAGCTGCTTCGCTGGCATGAACTCGAAGACTCAAAACTGTTTTTAAGCCAATCATCTGAACTATAAATGTCATGTGACTAACTAAGAGCTACTGGAAGTGCACAGTCATAAAGAGCCTCACTTTAATATAATGAAATATTTATGACTGTGACCTATTATACACAAAAATTAGTCATATAGTGGACTAGCAGTAAAATAGATAAAAATTTGGGACCAAATTATTCAGACACTTTGACCTTACCATGTTTTGACAAGTGTTTTTCTTTAATTGGTAATGCAAAATTTTAATTTTTAAACTGAGATACAAAGTCGCAATTTTGCACCCCAGACTGAACCAAATGAAGCATTGCTTGGTAATTGGTCAACAAAGTATTGATAGTTGTGTAAATATTGTTGTCTGAATTATTGGTTGATTTTGATCAATTACATACCTTTCTACTAAAGTTATAAGATATTAATGTAATTTGACATAGTTTAACTCCTAGATCTTGTCATATTTTATTATCATTTTCTAAACCATATAGCAAACTGTGCTAATGTGAGATATGACTCAGTGTCTGAATAAATTTAGGTTTGACTGTGTATCTGAACCAGGGTTATTATCATTACCTAAATAAAACAATAAAACAGTTTTATTTCTTATCAAATAAAATAAACATTACCTGAAATAAAATAACATGTCGATGTACAAAAAAGATATTAAAAAATAATAATAATCATAAAAATTACAAAAAAAATTGCTAAAATTGAAACAAAAATCTAAAAAGAGAGAGCAAAAGTCAGAATTCCGAGATACAAAGTCACAATTGCGAGCAAAAAAAAAGTTAGAATTGCAAGATACGAAGTCGCAATTGTGAGAAAAAATGTAGAATTGCAAGATGTTCAATGTAAAGTATGTAAATTGTGAGAAAAAAGTCAGAATTGCAATGTACAAAGTCACAATCGTGAGAGGAAATTGTTAGAAAAAAAAATCTAAACTGTGAGATACAAAGTTGCAATTGCAAGAAAAATTCTGAATTGTGAGATTAGGGGAGAGTGGGGACGGTTGCAACACTTTTTGCATTTCCTTTAGTTTCTCAGAGACTGTTTGTATTAGAAAGCCAAAATTTTAATACAACGAAGCCGCAAATGTCAGCTACTCACCCATATTGCTGCAACATGTGTTATATATATATATATGTGTATATGATTATATATGTACACTTTACACTTAAACAAAGTTCATTCTTAAATATAATTTTGCAATCTCTTTATTTTATTTGTTCACAGTCGCAGTCTTCAATAAGGTAAATTGGCTGTAAAAAAAAAAACAAAGAATAGTCAATTAAAAACATTAAGTAACAAGTAGATTTTTTTTACCTATTCACTTAAAAAAGGAGAGATAACTATTAAAAGGGGTTCATTAGTATTATCATTATACAATTACAATTATGTAATGTTATGGCAAGCTTTTAAATCAATATTGATGGGACGGTTGCAACAGTGTGTCCCTACAGTGATAGCCATGATAAAAATTGGTATATTAGCTTGACAACATATTATTGGCACACGCTAGCTATGCCTATTAGAAACTAAGAACGCACAGATTCAAATGTTATTGGGTAAATGATTAGAAGGAATGATCACATGTGACTGATTTCTTCCAGGAAGTATGAGGGGCCAATAAAGCATGTGCAGTATGAATATCATGGCAGTATCTTATTCCTGCTTGAAGAAATAAGCAATGTTGCAACTGTCCGCACTCTCCCCTACAAAGTTGCAGTTGTGAGAAAAAATTCTGAATTGTGAGATACAAAGTTGCAAAACAAAAATAAAAATGACAAAAAAAAATAACTAAAACTTTACAACTGGAACAAAAATATAAAAATCTAATTCAAAATATTGACAAAAAAATAAAGTTGAATTTTCAGCAGCAATTTTTTTGATCAGAATATGTATTTCGATTAGATTTGAGCAGAACTGTAGATTGAACTTTGTTTCATAAATATGTCTTTGTGCAATCTCTGCACACTGTAAAAAGTTTTTACCAAATTCAACTTAAAAACCTAAGTTCAGCAGCTGCCTTAAGTTTTTAAGTTAAATCAGCTTAAAACTACAAGTCATTTTAACTTATTACAATAAAAATGAGTTGATATAACTTGTGAGTTTAAATGACTTAAGTTGATTTAACTTAAAATCTTAAGGCAGCTGCTAAACTTAAGTTTTTAAGTTGAAACTGGTGAAAACTTTTTACAGTGCAGTCTGGAGCACATGTTCTATCATTAGAGAGAAAGGGGGCATATTCTGCATTCAGACTTGTGTGTGTGTGTGTGTGTGTGTGTGTGTGTGTTTCAGCTGGTGTTTCAGGAGGCCGCCACTCCTCTGACAAACATGCACTATCTGAGCTGTAACCGAGGGGCCATTTATTCTGCTGATCACAATCTGCACCGCTTCTACGCAGAAGCCATGGCTCGAAACCGATGTGACACTCCAGTCAAAAACCTTTATTTGTCAGGTGCATTTGCCTCACTATATTCATATATTCTTTAATGAATATATATTTAAATTCCATTTCAAGATTAGAGCATTTTGTGTGTATTTCAGGTCAGGATATCTTCAGCTGTGGAATCGCTGGTGCATTGCATGGTGGTCTCCTCTGCGCCTCAACCGTCCTCAACTACCCCGTCTACATCGACCTGCTGTTCATCAAGAAGAAACTCAAGTGGAAGAAAGCAAAGGAGGCAGCGAAACTGGCGAAGCAGAAGCAGAAGCAGCAGTGATCAAGCTGTTCTGAGGGAGATCTGCACAGGCCATGAATTACATACTAATACATACAAACAGAACAAGTATGTATAAATATGGAAGATGAGCACTTAATTGTTACTTTGGGGTTATTTGTTATATTTAACTATTATCAGATAAAGATTTTAATATTATATATAAACATATAACATTGAGTGCCTGTTTACATGACATTAAATCATCTATGAAATGCTAATAAAATCAAAGAAAATATTGACATATGACGACACATTTTTGTAAGCCAACCAGTAATTTAAATGCACTTCAATGTCACCACCATTAAACTTCTAACAACTCTTTTGGTCTGTGTTTTAAAACATTTTCCCTGATAGATTGAGTTTGAATAGTGATTATTAACACAATACGGCTGTGAAAGCAAATAGACGAGTAGTTTGATGTTATGTTAATGTCCTGAAAACCTCTATTGTCCCATTTAGACACTTGTTAGTAGCCACCTTTTCTCAAAACGAGTAAAATCTCTTTTTTCTTCTTTTTTTTTTAACCCATTTATGCCACTGAATAATAATAATAATTAAAAAAAAAACAGTTTTGTGACTAATCTTACAATTCTGACTTTTTTTCTCAGAATTGTGAGATATAAACTTACAATTGCGAGAAATAAAGTCAGAATTGATATAAACTAGCAATTGTAACGTATAAAGTCATAATTCTGAGATATAAACTCTAAAATATATTTATATCTGTGATATAAACTTGCAATTTCATGAACATATCAGTGTTTTTCTTTCTTTATAACTTCTTTATAATTGCAATTTTATATCTCAAAATTGTGAGAAAAAAATTCAAAATTGTGAAATTACAAAGTTGCAATTGTGAGAAATAAAGTCAGAATTGTGAGATACAAAGTTATAATTATGAGAAAAAAAGTTGCAATTTTGAGGAAAAAATTCAGAATTATGAGATACAAAGTCACAATTGCAAGATAAAATTCTGAATTGTGAGAAACAATGTTGCAATTGTGAGAAAAATGTCGGAATTGCGAGTTAAGTCACAATAAGCGTACAATTGTGAGTTATAAAGTCAGAATTCAGAGATATAAACTCACAATTCTGAGAAAAAGATATTTATATCTGTGATATAAACTTGCGATTCCATGAACATATCAGTATTTTTCTTCTTTATAACTCGCAATTGCAATTTTATATCTCAAAATTGTGAGAAAATAATCTAAATTGCTATATACAAAGTTGCAATTGTGAGAAATAAAGTCAGAATTGTGAGATACAAAGTTGCAATTTTGAGGAAAAAAATTCAGAATACCCAAATACAATGTTGCAATTGTGAGAAAAATGTCAGAATTGTGAAATAAAGGCAATTTTGTGAAAAAAATCAAAATTGTGATATACAAAGTCACAATTGTGAGAAAAAAGTCAGAATTGTGAGATAAGTCGCAGTAAATTTACAGTTATAAAGTCAGAATACAGAGATGTAAACTCACAATTCTGAGAAATGATGCCAGAATTGTGTAATATAAACTCACAATTGTGGGTAAAGTCAGAATTGTGAGATACAAAGTTGTAATTATGAGGAAAAAAATTGCAATTGTAAGAAAAGTATTCAGAATTGTCAGATACAAAGTCACAATTGTGACAAAAATGTCAGAATTACAAGATACAAACTTGAAATCATGAGAAACAAATCTGAATTGTGAGATACAAAGTCATAATTGTGAGAGAAAAAAAGTCAGAAAATGTTTATTTTATGCCATAGAATAAAATGTGAAAATATCTTGAGCTTGTGTTTAACACAGATCTTATTTCAAGTATTTAACCAAAATTCCATTTAAAACACTTATTGACTTCAGGAAGATGAAACCATAAATCTAAAATGCTAATTTCTGGATTTAGGCCTCCACAAATGTATCAAAGTTAAAAGGTCATTGTGATGGAAAAACAAGACCAAAGGAGCTTAAAAAGAGTGCGACTTTCCATTCCAGATTTGTAAAACTCCATATCGCTAACATCAACACATTACCTGCTGTCTTTAATCCACTAAAGCTTTCTCAAGCAGACCTCCCACCTGTACCTCCTCGAACCTGTGCTCCTCAAACCCATGTTTGATCCATGTTTGAGTATTTGTGCACCAGCAGGACTCAAAGGAATTGTGGGAAACCTCAGACTTCCTGGTTTAAGTGGACATTTCCCTTGGGATTCGCTTACAGATTGGTTGGCATAACACAACCGCTGATGGACGTGTGAATTTGGGACGGGAGGAGGATATGAATGCCCTCACTGTGCTCCATTGTGAGTCCATATAACCGCTCTGCTTCGCTCTAAACCTGGGTTCATGCTGCCATTAAATAAATCAAAGGACAGGAGGCCTAAAAAGTATGTTCTAGGAAAGTCATGTTCGTAAACTGAGAATTAATATTACAGGAAATCAGACAAAGATGTATTGCAGTTCAAAACACTGTAACTGCATTCATCTTTTAATACTAATGTCATTAAAAGCCTCTTAATTAAATGAAGTACTCCTCCTGTCTTACGACTAAGAGTTATGAAAATGTTTCAGGACTTGGATTAGACATTTTCAAACAGGCCAGAATCAACAGAAATGAACTTGTTTAAGTTGCAGGGGAAGTGAGTTTTGTTTGAACGGCGACCAAAAGCACTTGAGAGAACCAAAACATGCTGGATGGAGTCAGATGGGGGAAATGGACCCAGTAATCGCACCGCATTTCATGGATGATTACAACTGCATGAGAGAGAAATGCAGTTGCATAGTCAATCATATACAACACAATGCAAAACTAAATGGGAGCAAATCAAACTTTGGACTATGACAAGAAAAAAATGAAATTGAAAGGTTCAGGTCAGGGGTTTGATTTAATAGTTAACTAAACCCATTACATAAAATAAATGTTAACTGAAATTAGAATAAAATAAAAATATGCTAAATATATTGTTTCAAAGTATCGACTTTGTATTTCAAATTCTGAATTTTTCCTCACAATTGTGACTTTGTAACTCGCAATTCTGACTTTTTTCTTGCAACTTGCTTGTTGTCAAAGCAACATTTGTCATTTTTGTTATGTTTAATGTGAAGTACTATAACTAAAATTAAAAAATCTAAAACAAATAAAATAAATAGACATTTAAAAAAAAACTATTAAAAGCACACAATAAAGTGACTAAAGCTTTACCTAAAATTAATTTAAGAGCAGCAAATATAAAAATATATTTAACAAAAAAGATTTTTTTTAAGGTAAATCTAGTAGCACTTTACAATAAGGTTCCATTTGCTACATTCAATTCATTAACTAACATTAACTAATAATGACCTATACATTGTTACAGAATTTTACACAAATGATTTTATGTCTATAGAAAATACATTAAATGTAAATGTAAGTGTCTACTTTTAAGGTTTCAAATAAGTTTTTGGAGAATAAAATTAAGTAAAATATTTATGTAAAACAGCACACTTATTCTGACTTGTAATATATAAAAGAACAAGGGAGCATATTAAGTTTTATTGTGTTTTAAATGAGTAAAACAATTCTTACTGACAAATGGGCAAAACCTAGGATAGTGGCAAATTAAAAATGTAGAATTACAACTAATTAGTATTTGGGCTGAAAGTAATTAGTAATTAGAAAGTCTTTTCAAATGTCCTAAATTGATTTTTGTTGTAAATATGCATGACAAGATTCACACTCAATGACATTTTAGTGGGTGTCTTCTGTAAATAAGGGGAAAATGTATGATATTTATTTTTTGCTCAGAAAAACAAAAACATAAATGCAATCAAATTAAACAGAAACTTTTAAATATTTTTCTGGAAAAAGCAACAATTTAAAGCAGAATTACACTTATAGTTTTTATGCTTTGACCCATATAAAAAAAAATGTTTTTCTTTTGTTGGGAAAGCAAGCAGCATGAGGTTTAGTATCTTAGACACAATCTAACTATTTTTACTCTATAAAAGATGTATAACAATGCGTGGTAGCTGAGCAGAAAAACAAGCTCAGAGGATTCAGCTGTTTACAATTGTACCCATCATCATCATCATTTGAGCTATCTGACTGTAGTAATTGACTAAACGCAGCAAATTATAGATGATGGAGTCAGAGTGATTGAAGTCTCCGCCCCCTTCAGTGTTTAGCTCCTCCTCTGGGCGGGGCTTAACTGGTATCTTTTGTCCCAGAGCTGAGCTGCTGTGTGAAGCCAGAAGATCCAGCTGGTTCTAATCTGAGTGGGCTGTTCAGAGAATCCAAGCCAAAAACACAAACACAGATCTCTGAGGAGAGAGAAAGAAAGACAGAGTTTTAACTGAAGAGAAAATAAGCAGTCTAAAAAATCTCATTAATTGTAAACATTAATTACATGTAGTTTGTTAACTGCAACCAAAATGATCAATTTGAACACTGTGGACTGATTGTAAAGTTGAACTGTTTGCTTATGGTAAATCAGGTATATAGTTCATTGCAAGTAACAAAAATATATTTTTTAAATGTTTTATTTTTGGTTAACTATAATCACACTTATCACAGAAAAATTGCAAATGGATATATCTGATTTTTATAAGTAATAAAAATACTTCTAAGGTTTCAAATAAGTTTTTGAATAAAATGTCAAAATGCAAACAACATGCTTTTTCTGACTTGTACAT
Organism: Garra rufa; assembly: GCF_049309525.1. Lineage (NCBI taxonomy): Eukaryota > Metazoa > Chordata > Actinopteri > Cypriniformes > Cyprinidae > Garra > Garra rufa. Next base: position 1,000,059 of record NC_133382.1, read on the forward strand.
ATTAAAATATATTAAAAAAGAACAAGGCGTATAAAGTTTTAAATGAGTAAAACAATTCTTACTGACAAATGGGCCAAACCTAGGATAGTGGCACATTTAAAAAAAAAAAAAAGAATTACAACTAATTAGTCTTTTAATATGTTATAAAGCACACAAAATTGCAAATGGATACATCTGATTTTTATAAGTAATAAAAAAATGAGGTTGTCTCTCTCAGCTGTCTTTAATATGTCTCTTCTCTATCTGATTCTGTGTTAGAGAGATCTCTATTGGCGTATTCAACATTGCACTACAACCCAAAAGATTTTTCCATGTCTGTGGAAAACAGGCCAGACTCAGTCTGTTGAGACTAAGAAAATGAAATCAGATCTCACTCGACATTCGACTAAACATGGAGTGACCTGTTTTTTTATCAAACGTTCATGCATTCAGAAACTTCCAAATAAGATGAAGAAAGTGCACATCTATAATGGCAAAAGCAGCTCTTTTTACGCATTAGTTTGATCAGTGGCGCTGGTTGTAGGTCAGACTCTCTCAGTCTTGTTCTGTTGAAGGTGCTGCGCTTCGCTTCTGACTCACAGCGCTGGAATTCTCTTTGGCAGCTTCTCTCCTCCTTCGTTTTTCAGCTGTTTGATATATTGCCTGCGGGTAAATTTTGTTACATGCGGAACCAAGCAGGAGGAGGAGTGAGAGGAGGAGGCCTTGTAAAGGGAAAAGCTCTGAGATTCAGGTTTATGTCCATTCAACAGAAACAAACAAAGGAAGTGAAGTCACATTCTTTACTGGGGGAAAAAAAAAAAGAGCAAGCAAACGATGGAGGCAGTGCAGAATAATTTGTAACTTCCCACCAAAACAAATTGAGGATTCTTTCAACTCTGGTACGAAAATTTTGAGGAATGAAGACATGGTTCTTACTGGAAAATCTAATTTGTAATTCTAAAGTGGAAACAAATAAGTAAACCTCAATTCTTGTATTGTTTTGAGTTCTACTGCATATTCTTTCACTGGAATCTGTGTGCCTTGTTTTTCTGCTGTAAATTGATTCCAAAAGGGTGATTTTGCAGTGATGCCATTGAAGAACAATTTTTGCTTCCCCAAAGAACCTTTCAGTGTAAATAAGCAGCAAAGAAATTGGCCAGGAAGATAAAAGAAAATGTCAAGCAGTGGACTGATGCATTTGACACGTTTTTATTCAAATGACTTACATTGCATTCAAAGTGTTCATTTGATCCATTTACAGATTTACAAATGTGACCCTGGACCACAAAACCAGTCTTAAGTATCACGGCTATATTTGTAGCAATAGCCAAAAATACACTGTATGGGTCAAAATTATAGATTTTTCTTTTATGCCAAAAATCATTATGATGTTACGTAAAGATCGTGTTCCATGAAGATATTTAGCAAATTTCCTACCATAAATATATCAAAACTTAATTTTTGATTAGTAATATGCATTGCTGAGAACTTCATTTAGACAACTTTAAAGGCCATTTTCTTAATATTTTTATTTTTTAGCACCCTCAGATTGCAGCTTTTCAAATAGATGTGTTTCATCCAAATATTGTTGTATCCTAGCAAACCATACATCAATGGAAAGCTTAAAGGAGTGGTTCACCCCCAGAGCAAAAATGTACAGACCCCATTGTCATCCAATTCTCATCTTTCTTCAGTCGCAAAGAAATTAAGTTTTTTGAGAGAAACATTTCAGGAATGTTCTCCATATAGTGGACTTTTATGGTCCAAAATGCAGTTTAAATGCAGCTTCAAATGGCTCTAAATGATCCCAGCCGAGGAAGAAGGGTCTTATCTAGCGAAACGATCTGTCATTTTCTAAAAATAAAAAAATATATATATACTTTTTAACCTTAAATGCTCATCTTATCTAGCTCTGCGATGCGTAATCTGGTTCAAGACAGTTAGGGTATGTCAAAAAACTCCCATCTCATTTTCTCCTCCAACTTCAAAATCGTCCTACATCGATTTTTTACCTTCTATTTGTAAAAGGCATTTGATCTTCTTTGCACGTTCACTTTGTAAACACTGGGTCGGCACTTCTGCAGCGATGTAGGGTGATTTTGAAGTTGGAGGAGAAAATGAGATGGGAGTTTGTTGACATACCCTAACTGTCTTTAACCAGAATACACAGAGTTCTCACAGAGCTGGACAAGACGAGCATTTGAGGTTAAAAATTATATACATTTTTTTTTTTTTTTTTTAGAAAATGACCAATCGTTTCGCTAGATAAGACCTTTATTCATTGGCTGGGATCGTTTAGAGTCCTTTGAAGCTGCATTTAAACTGCATTTCGGAAGTTCAAACTCGCAGGCACCATAGAAGTCCACTATATGGAGAGAAATCCTGAAATATTTTCCTCAAAAAAACATAATTTCTTTACGACTGAAGAAAGAAAGACATGAACATCTTGGATGACAAGGGAGTGAGTACATTATCTGTTGATATTTGTTCTGGAAGTGACCCTTTCAAATTGACCCTTATGACTGGTTTTGTGATCCAGGGTCACATATATTAAATAACTGTACTTTAAAAAAAAATAAAAATTTTTTACAAATGAACTTTAAAATGGCTATTAATACACAACATGTAAAATACATTCAGTACAGTACACTCTTCATAGAAATTTAGACCTAAAATCTTGACTTTGAAAAAATGTAAATACCCCACAGTGCATTTATTAGTCTTTGCATGGTTGAAATGTTCTAAGGTGAAGACAGTAAACCTTGAGGCACACACACACACACACACACACACACACACACACACACACACACACACACACACACATCCCTGCTGTCACACACTAATCTTCTGCAGACTCCCATCACACTAACTACCCTCTCTAAACACACACAGCCCCTATACTTTAACTAAATAACCACCCGCTGACAGCCAGCCTCACTTAAGTCTTCTCTGCATTATCACATAATTGTATTGAAACGGTTTGGGTGGGAACGGCAGTCACTCCATTCACTGCGATTAAAACACTATAAATAAAGCATAAAAATTGTATTTGATAAACAATACCATATGCCATATAAACATCTGAATCAAACATATAAACATTCACGAAAGACTATGTTTGATGATGCTGTAATTCTGATCAAATTTAACAACATCACAAATATGATGTTGAGACTAACTGCACAGTTTTGAGTGTGATTTTACTCCTACACTGCAAAAAATGCTTTCTTACTTAGATTTTTTGTCTTGTTTCCAGCCAAAATATCAAAAAATTCTTAAATCAAAAAGTATTTTTCTAGACAAGTAAAAATTATTGGCGTTTTCAGTCTTTGCTTGAAACAAGCAAAATAATCTGCCAATGGGGTAAGAAAAATAATCTAGTTTTCTGTTTGAAATAAGATTCTTTTTCTTACCCCATTGGCAGATTATTTCGCTTGTTCTAAGGAAAAACTCACTTCATTCTCACTTGTTTTTTCTGAAAACAAGAAAATCATTTTTACTCGTTTAGAAAATCCTTCTTGATTTAAAAATTTGTAGATATTTTGGCTGGAAACAAGAGAAGTAAAAAGCAAGAAAAGCATTTTTTTGCAGTCTATACAAAGGCTTATCTTACTTAGTATTTTTGTAATTTACTAGATAAGCAAAATGACATAAGATATTTAGTCTTGTTTTAAGCGAGCACAGTTTTTTCATCCACCTGTCAAGTTTAAGATTTTGGGCTTTTTGCCTTTTCATAAAGTGTTTTTTCAGACAAGTGGAAAGAAAACATCCAAAAAACACCATTAAGTTAAGGATTTCAATTACAATCCATATTTTTAAAGGCTTTTTTCTCAAAATGAGTCTCCTACACTGAGCCATAAATCTCCACTTCAGTAGCACTTACACACACACACCACACTTTACATTTGTATTCCTGTCTATATCCTGAAGGTTTTTACAAAAGGATTTGTTCATATAGAATGTGCTTGACCTTATACAACATTGTATTCCCCCCAGAAATGTAAAAGAAATATGTTGTTTTCTGTTCTGAATTATGGAGTGACAAAATGCGATATCAAAAATCTCCTCTGTAAAAACATTTGACTTTAATATGTCAAAAAATAAAAATAAACAAGAATTTTGAAACTGACTTCATCCAGTGTTTAGATTTTTGTAGGAGAAATGTATGCAAATTAGTGCATATTTTATTAAACAATGGCTCATTTGCATATTTAAACCTAACATTTTAGAAAACTTGTAATACAAAAATGTTTACAATTATCAATGTAATCAATCAACTGGGTAAGGTCATAACTTTTTTTTTTTTTTTTTTTTACCATATTTACCTGCAGTGTCATGCCTTAATTTAGTGTTTTTCCTTGGAAACAAGACAAAATATCTTATGTCAATTTTGCTTATTTAGTAAATGCATGTTAATTTGAGATTTTCAAATATTTTGACTAAAAACAAGACAAAAATACTACGTAAAATAATCCGTGTAGTGGCGGTTCATTTCTAAACGAATCAGTGATTCGAACGAGTCGGTTGAGTGAACAGTTCAATGACTCACTCAGACCGCACTTTGTCGCCACCTCATGGCGGACTGATGTAACCGGAAGACAGACTGAATAATGAACGAAGTTCACACTGCCAGTGTTTATCAACACTATGAGAATCGTTTGAGTCGCAGCAGGGTGTTACAGTGCACAAAACTCCAGTGGAAGACAGTAATGGATCAGTAATCTACAGCTGACACACGGCTCCATCTCTGTAAGTTACGAAATCACACATGAAATCACGTGCATATCGTGCATAATGCCTTGCATGACGGGGCAGACAACCTTATTGTTTATTTTTTACATTTTGGCATGGCAGAAAACTAGTTTTTATGAGTTTCTGCTGCTGCTTTCAATTGCTCCTGGGATAATTGTAGCTACCTCCTAGTCTGCTCCTGATTAGGACATGCAATATGTAAACAAAAGAATCATCATAAATCCACAAATGTTACCAAAAGACAAGTAGCTAACTGTTGCTACAGACTCCATATGTTGATTGATTATATAGTATATTGTTTATATTATGAGTGTTTCCAGCATTTTTCAAATCTTACTAGTAGTGACTACAACATTAGGGGAGCATGGGGTAAGTTGAGCCACCCCCTGTATCTTGGCAACTGTACTCTTTTACTGTCATGGGAGGAGTGGAAGGCACCCATTTACAAAGTACAATTTTAGCATAACAGATTTAATGGCTGTTACATCAAAGCAAATTTATCCAGGTATAAAATGATGATGCATACAGGTGATTGAACGACATAAAACCATGCAGATCATTTAGCTAAATATTAGCCTGAACTGGTAGGCTAGCTAGTTTTTTCCAAAATCCCAGCTATGGGGCAAAGTGAGCCAAATGCTGTGGGGTAAGTTGAGCCAACGCTGTGCGGGCCAGAGGCGACTAAGCTGATGACAACAGCGCTATGTTGCATAAACATTGAAATTAGACTACAGATGAACACCAGTTGTTTGAAAGGGCTTTGGCCGCTACAATGAACGAGTTAGACTTGGCTTTTCATATAAAAGAGGAACAGAAAACCGTGCTCGAATCGTTCCTTTGCAAGAAGGACGTTTTTGCTGTTTTGCCGACTGGATACGGCAAGAGTTTAATCTATCAGTTAGCTCCGCTGGATTGTTGTGATTGGTCGAATTCCGTCTTTTCCTCAGATTTCTGACTTCATAATCATATCTCGCAATTCCAACTTCTCCGGATTCTAAGTTCAAGTCTTGCAATTTCTACTTTTTCTTGGAATTTAGTTAATATCTCACAATTCCGTCTTATTCTCAGAATTCTGAGTTTAGATCTCACAATTCACAGAATTCGAAGGCTATATCTCACAATTCTGTCTTTTCCTCAGATTTCTGAGTTCATATCTCACAATTCCAACTTCTCCGGATTCAAAGTTCAAGTCCTGCAATTTCTACTTTTTTTCTTGGAATTCTAAGTTCACATCCTGCAATTCCACCTTTTCCTTGGAGTTTTTCATTAATGTCTCACAATTCCAAATTTTTCCTTAGAAATCTGAGTTCATATCTCACAATCCACAGATTTCTGAGTTCATATCTCGCAATTCCAACTTCTCCGGATTCAAAGTTCAAGTCCTGCAATTTCAATTTTTCTTGGAATTTAGTTAATATCTCACAATTCCATCTTTTCCTCAGAATTCTGAGTTCATATCTCGCAATTCCAACTTCTCTGTATTCTAAGTCAAAGACCTGCAGTTTCTACTTTTTTTCTTGGAATTCTGAGTTAATATCCTGCAATTCCGCCTTTTCCTTGGAGTTTTTAGTTAATATCTCACAATTCCAAATTTTTCCTCAGAATTCTGAGTTTATATCTCACAAATCTGACCTTTCCCTCTGAATTCTGACTTACTATCCTGCAATTCCATTTTTTATCCCTCTCAGAATTCTTAAGTTGTATCTCACAGTTCTGTCTTTTTTCCTCAGAATTCTGAGTTTTATTTGGCACATTCAGAAAGTGAATACAAACATAGTCAAAAACACCCCTGATGTGTGCTTTATAATAATTTAAGTGCAGTTTAAAAACGTACGTTGGCATCTTTATCTGACAAAAATTGATTTGAGCGTGACTGACCTCATAATGCGATTTACCAGCACGTAAATACAAACTCTAAATCATAGTTTGTAATGTTGTGATTTAGCTGGTTGGTTTGGTTCATGGCTTGCAAATGAAGACTGCTTTTTTTTTAAAAATCAATAGGAAAAATACTTCCAGAACCAAAGCCACTTAAAAGCGTGTGCTCCTTATTAAACAATTCCACAGTATTTAGAGCACAGGATAACTTTTCTTTCAAAAAGGAGAATGCTGTGTTTGTGTATTTGTAAGATGTGGAAGGAATCTGTCAGTGTCTATGCTCTCATTTTAGAATAACGACAAAATAATTCCACTAAGCATTAAGAGACAGTGCCTTGCAAAAGTATTCATACCCTTCATTTTGTTTTGTTGCAGAATTATGTTAAACTGCTTTAAATGAGTTTTTCCCCACATCAGTTTACACTCCATACACCATAATAATGACAAAGCACAAACCAGATTTGCAAATGTTACAAATTTATTAAAAACAAAACACTGAAATAAGTAGATTGCATAAGTATTCGTCCCCTTAACTCAGTCCATAGTTGAAGCACCTTTACAGCCTCAAGAGATTTTCTAGAGTCCTAGTTGTTCCAATCGTCTTCCATTATGGAGAATGCTTCTGTCAACCTTCAATGCAGCAGATTTGTTTCTGAACTCTTCTCTAGATCATCGCCTTAACACAAGTCTGTCACTGAGCTCTACAGGCAGTTATCTTGGTTTTTGCTCTGAGATGCATTTTCAGCTGTTAGACCTTTTCTGAGAGGTGTGTGTCTTTCTAAATCAGATTCATTCAAATGAATTTGCCACAGTTTAACTCCACTCCAAGTGTAGGAACATCTAGAAGCAATATGAATGCTCCTGAGATACATTTACAGTGTCCCAGAAAAGGGTATGAATACTTATGCAACAGGATCTTTTCAGTTTTTTATTTCTAATAAATTTGCAAAGTTGTTACAAACCTGTTTTTTTGCTTTGCCATTATGGAGAAGGGAGTGTAGATTGATGTGGGAAAAAATGAAGGGGTATGAATACTTTTGCAAGGCACTGTATGTCTATATTTCAGAGGGAAATCCATTATTGCTGGTGTGTGAAGTCAGGTTTATTTAGTCAGTGGGGGTTGTATGTTCGAGCGTGTCTGTGTATCCGTTCTTCCATGTAGTGCTGAGTGTGTCGTCCCAGTAGGACGGGGATGTGAGAGTGTGTGTGTGGTGTGTGAAGTGTTTTCTCTGGACACACTTCAGTGTCTGGAGGCGTAATGGAGGAGGTCTTACAGCTTGCACTCAGAGGGGAGGCTTGCCTACAAATGTTTATACTGAAGCAATGTCCAAAAAACACTGTTTGTGTGAGGGAGAAAAATCCTGTTCCACATTTTTGCTCTGTTTGACACCCAATGTAGCTTCTAGCAAAACAGAGCTGTTCGACTAGTAATGAGTACGGCGTATTATCTTTATTTCAGAGCTTTACATCTGTCTGTGCATAATAACACTTACACCAGAGTTTACTGGAAAAAAAGACTGTTTTTATGGCTTGCAGAAGAGACTGTTTAAAGGCAGAGAGGATTATGGTTGAGCTGCATTTAACCTCTGATTATTTTTGAGTCATGATTCACTCTTTCCCTCAGCAGACGTTCAGTCGCTCTGTTATTTGTTGCCTGCGTCCTTTGAAAACAGTCAAATGTCAAAGATGATGGCCTTTTCTCACAGGGTAGCAAATATTAAACAGGACTATTTAAATACTATACAGACATTGAGAATAAAGAAATTAATTATTTATTCAGCAAGGATGCATTAAAATTGAATTTTATTAATCGGAAATGTTTGTTAAGCAGCAAATCAGCATATTTATAATTTAAAATGATTTCTGAAGGATCATGTGACACTGAAAACTGGAGTAATGATGCTGAAAATTCAACTTTGATCGCAGAAATAAATTACAGTTTAACAGATATTCACCTAAAAAACATATATTTTACATTATTATAATATTTCACAATTTTTACTTAATTTTTGAGCAAATAAACACAGCAGATCAGAATATTAGAATGATTTCTGAAGGATCATGTGAAACTGAAAACTGGAGTAATGATGCTGAAAATTCAACTTTGATCGCAGAAATAAATTACATTTTAACAGATATTCACATAAAAAATAGCTATTTTACATTATAATAATATTTCACAATTTTTACTGAATTTTTGATGCAATAAACAGCAAATCAGAATATTAGAATGATTTCTGAAGCATCATGTGACACTGAAAACTGGAGTAATGATGCTGAAAATTAAACTTTGATCGCAGAAATAAATTACAGTTTAACAGATATTCATATAGAAAACATCTATTTTACATTATAATAATATTTCACAATTTTTACTTAATTTTTGATCAGATAAACACAGCAGATCAGAATATTAGAATGATTTCTGAAGGATCATGTGACACTGAAAACTGGAGTAATGATGCTGAAAATTCAACTTTGATCGCAGAAATAAATTACGGTTTAACAGATATTCACATAAACAACAGCTATTTTACATTATAATAATATTTCACAATTTTTACTTAATTTTGAGCAAATAAACAGCAAATCAGAATATTAGAATGATTTCTGAAGCATCATGTGACACTGAAAACTGGAGTAATGATGCTGAAAATTCAACTTTGATCGCAGAAATAAATTACATTTTAACAGATATTCACATAAAAAATAGCTATTTTACATTATAATAATATTTCACAATTTTTACTTAATTTTTGATCTAATAAACAGCAAATCAGAATATTAGAATGATTTCTGAAGCATCATGTGACACTGAAAACTGGAGTAATGATGCTGAAAATTCAACTTTGATCGCAGAAATAAATTACAGTTTAACAGATATTCACATAAAAAACATATATTTTACATTATAATAATATTTCACAATTTTTACTTAATTTTTGATCAAATAAACACAGCAGATCAGAATATTAGAATGATTTCTGAAGCATCATGTGACACTGAAAACTGGATAATGATGCTGAAAATTAAACTTTGATCGCAGAAATAAATGACAGTTTAACAGATATTCACATAGAAAACATCTATTTTACATTGCAAAATATTTTACAATTTTACTGTATTTTTGATCAAATAAATGCAGCCTTGGTGAGCAGAACAGACTTCTTTTAAAAGCATTAAAAATTTTACCAGTCTCAAGTATTTGAATGGTAGTGTCTGTTAAATTAGATATGTATTTAGCTTTTTACGTTTTAATATAATTATGGAAAAATTACATTACAATTACATACTAATGTATTATTGAGCCTGAAATGCATTAGTATTCTATATAGGTTAGGAGAGTAGGCATTGAAAGATTTAGACAGGCTTCATCTGTAGTTCACATCTGAAGACACGGTCAACGCCAGACCACCTTAAATCACGCAACAGCCTCTCGTAAATAACTGAACACAATGTTGAATTTCCACATAGCCAGTAAATCATTGTCAAACAGTCTTATACAGGTCTGTCTGAAAGTTATAAGAGTGATTAATGTTGGTGCATGCTAAATATTTTGTTGAAAATCTTTCCAGAGTGTCATTATCATTCAATGCACAAAACTAAATGTGCTCTACTCATTACTGAGCTGATATATGTCAGACACACAAATCCAAAGCTCTCAGATTCAAAGTGTGTTTAACATGTCAATGATTCAGATACGTGTCTGTGCTTGTGCTTTTCTGAGACTACAGACACTTACTAGTCTGTACTTTCAAGGATAAGATGCACACGCAAACTGGTGAACACACCATGAAGTCTTGACTACACAACACTAATAACAAGGTGAAAAATGTTTAATAGTGTTGTGTATTTGAGAACATGTGTCACACTACACTGTAAAGAAAAAAATGGCTTTGAAACCATTTTTTGCTTAGAAATGCTGGAAATTCTCACAAATAATCACAAAGACATGGCAAGTAACTGTGACATTTTAAAGTAGAAAGACTCAAATCATATTTTCTTGTCAAACATACTCAAAAAAAATTGTATAGTGTACATCAAATGACAAAATGGAAAAAATAGTGTTTATTGACACTGGTTTGATAGTAATTCCTTTATTTGTTATATCAAATACTATGTAAAATTTAACATATGTGACCCTGGACCCTGGATATTTGTAGCAATACCCAAAAATAGGTTGCATGTGTCAAAATTATTTATTTGGCCAAACATTATTAGGAAATTTAGTAAAGATTATGTTTCACGAAGATGTTTTGTAAATTTCCTACCATAAATATATCAAAACTTAATTTTTGATTAGTAATATGCATTGCTAAGAACTTCATTTGAATAACTTCAGAGGCGATTTTCTCAGTATTTTGACTTTTTTGCACCCTCAGATATCAGATTTTTAAATAGTTGTATCTCAGCCAAATATTGTCCTATCCTAACAAACATACATCAGAAAGCTTATTTATTTCAGATGATGTATAAATCTCAAATTAAAAAAAACCCCTGAACAATACACTGCAAAAAATGCTTTTCTTACTTAGATTTTTTGTCTTGTTTCCAGCCAAAATATCTAAATAATCTTAAATCAAGGAGGATATTCTAGACAAGTAAAAATTACTTTCTTGTTTTCAGAAAAAATAGTTAAAATTAAGTTTTTGCTTAGAACAAGCTAGATAATCTGCCAGTGGGGGAAGAAAAATAATCTTTATTCAAACAGAAAAAAAAAAAAATCTTACCCCATTGGCAAATTTTTTTTTTTTTTTTTTTTTTTTTTTGCTTGTTTCAAGCAAAAGCTCAATTAATTTTGACCTTTTTTTTTTTCCTAAAAAAAATAAAAAATAAAAAAACAAGAAAATGATTTTTATTTGTCCAAATCCTTCTTGATTTAAGAATTTGTAGATATTTTGGCTGAAAACGAGACAGAAAATCTAGGTAAAAAAAAAATATATATATTTTTTGCAGTGCATGACTGGTTTTGTGGTCCAGGGTCACATATTTGAAATTGAGTTGCATTATATAATATTTAATGCAAAATCTAGACAGTAAGACAACATGAAACAAAGTAATTCATGAAATTGCAAAAGTAAAAATAAAGTTAACAGCTTTTAATTTGTAGTGATATATGCAAAATCACAAATCTGACAGCCTCATGAGAAAGTGAGTTAAAACTGAGTTTAATCTGGGGCAGGGCTGTATTTGCACCAGATTTAGAGTTTGTCCTCAATCTGGCAGGTTCTAGACAACAGAGGGCGATGGAGAGGCGGAGAGAGAGTCTGCTTCTGCTGTAGTGAAACCATCTGGAGCTGTCATTTGCAACTCCTCTCTGCAGATGGAAAATTTTAGGTGTGCACATATTGAAAACATGTTGAAGCGTAGTGAATCCCACCATTAGCAATGAATGTTTTTGAAACATTGAAACACTTCAGAAAGCTCAGTATTTGAGATCGAAATCAGGTGTAAAACCACCTATTCTCGTTTCCAGGTGTTCTTTAGTTTAGTTCACCTGTGCATCCTCATCACATCCCCTTTTTATAGAAACCTTCGTTACGGATCTGTAAGAACTTCAATGACATTCATTGCTCTCAAAAGCGTTCTCAAAGTTTCCTCTGACCAAACTTAAAAAGTTTTTTTTTTTTTTTTTTTTTTTTTTTGCATTGATGCAACAGTACAAACACATTTGGATACCCAAAGAACCTTAAAATGAACAGTTTTTAAAAGAAACATTTTTTTTTTCATAATGTAAAGAACATTAAAAAACATTTTGTGCAATGGAAAGATTCTGTGAATGTTAAAGATTTTTCATAGATCCATCGATGCCAATAAACACTGCAAATGCTTTTCTTACTTAGGGTTTTTGTCTTGTTTCCAGTCAAAATATCCAAAAATTCTTAAATCAAGAAGGATTTTCTAGACAAGTACAAATTATTTTATTGTTTTCAGAAAAGAACAAGTCAACCTTAAAACAAGCAAAATAATCTACCAATGGGGTAAGAAAAATAATCTAGTTTTCAGTTTGAAATAAGATTTTTTGCTTACCCTATTGGCAGATTGTTTTGCTTGTTTTAAGCAAAAACACTAAAAACAAGACTTTTCTAGAAAATGCTTCTTGATTTAAGAATTTTTAGATATTTTGGCTGGAAACAAGACAAAACCCTAAGTAAGGGTTGCAGTGAAGACTTTTATATTTAAGATTTTACAGGCTCCATGAGGTGTGCACTACTGGGCTGATTAATGCATTTTAATATTTTAACATTAATGAAGTTTTTTTTTGAATGACAAGTAGTTTAAAAGATTAAAAACCCTAGTTTTTCCCCATATTTATCTCCTTTAGAGTTTCAGAAGAGATTTTAATATCAAACAATTAAAAATCTTATTTCAAACAGAAAACAAGATAATTTTTCTTACCCCATTGGCAGATTATTTTGCTTGTTTCAAGCAAAATCACACTTCATTTTGACTTGTTTTTTTCTGAAATCAAGAAAATAATTTTTACTCGTCTAGAAAATCCTTCCTGATTTGAGAATTTTTCGATATTTTGGCTGGAAACAAGATGTGAGAAAAGCATTTTCGACGTGCATTCATCTCCTTTAGAGTTTCAGAAGAGATTTTAATATCAAACAATGTGCCCCAATTTGCCAAAATACCCAAATCTGCAAACTTCAAGCATTTTTCATAACATACACTGCAAAAAAATCCTTTTCTTACTTAGTTTTTTTGTCTTGTTTCCAGCCTAAATATCTAAAAATTCTTAAATCAAGAAGCATTTTCTAGACGAGCACAATTTTTTTTCTTGGTTTCAGAAAAAACAAGTCAAAATGAAGTGAGTTTTTGAAAACTATTTTCAACAGAAAACAAGATTATTTTTTTACCCCATTGGCAGATTATTTTGCTTGTTTCTAGTAAAAACACACTTCATTTTGACTTGTTTTTTCTGAAATCAAGAAAATAATTTTTACTTGTCTAGAAAATCCTTCTTGATTTAAGAATTTGTGATATTGGCTGGAAACAGAACAAAAAACCTTAGTAAGAAAAGCAGTGCATTCATCTCCTTTAGAGTTTCAGAAGTGATTTTAATATCAAACAAGTGCTCCAATTTGTCAAAAAACCATGCAAACTTGAATCTTTTTTTAATAAAATTCTTCCATGACCAAGTTATCTGATCTATGCAATCCTCATTAATTTCACATTGCTGTTCTCTCATTAGTCTCGTTTTCTTCCGAGTCTTCTCAGAATGGAGCAATACAAATTTTCCAGTGGGAAATGATAGACTAAGTGACCATCTTTTTGTTGTATCTTCACAAGAGACCACGTGGTCAGTTCTCTGGAGTTAAATGTCTTTGTGTGTGAGAAGAAAGCAGGGCGGAGACGTGGAGTCCTGTCCACGCTCACAAGCTGCGGTTCTGAGATTTTGTGAACCAAACAATTACTGTATACCTCTCTCAAAGCAAAACCCCAGCAGGCATGAAATAGCTTCTTCATTATAGATGAATAATGTGCTCCTTCATTTAAACAAGTAAAGCAGGGAGATGTTCAATGAGGCGTCTTTCACCACAAAGTGGTTTTAAGGTCTGTATCCTCTGGGAGCACATGTTGTGTGGCTGATTTGTTTTGCTTTTGGGCCAAAATAATGTCTTTTAAAGTACATGTGTATGTGTTGTAAAGCAGCCATCTTGCCTCAGTTTTTAGTCACAGTGTCTTGCTGTAAATGTTTTGTTATCAAAAGTGTGTTTCACACCGCGGACCAGCTTAAGCACTTCAAGATGTTTCTAAACCCTAAACGCTTGTGTGAGGAAACCATGTTCCCAGGGCTTTGCATTGTCTGTGTTTGCAATAAACTGAATGTTTTATTGTTCAGAAAGATAAAAGATTGAAAATCGATTGCTTTTCGCCACTGTCTTTGTGTCTGGGAAGAAAGAGTTCAAGAGTAGAGCAAGTCTCAGACCAGCGTTTCCAAACCAGTCGACCTCTTTGCGGGAGAAAGGCAAGGGATCGGGTTTCGCATGAGGGCATGGAAAAATCAAGACCTACTTTTGGATGGTCTTGTTAAAAGAGACTTTTTTTTCGCAGAGAAATTGTGACCGTTTTGATATTCTCTGTCACAGCTGGCCAATGAGAAAATATACAGGCTATTGATTTATTGATTATTTATTTTATGGGGCTGGGGTGGAATTGAGAGTCTGGTGTTTAAATCATTGCTAATTATACCTGCTGTTTTTCTCAATTTCTAACAACAGCTCAAGATGTTTTAAATGTCAGTCCCTGTTCTTTTGAAAAAGGGCTCACAAAAATATATTAGTTAATGAGTTTCTAATGATGTTTATACAAAACAATTGCAAATGTATTTCTCCAAATTGCAAGTTTATATCATGCAATTGCAAATTTATTTCTCATAATCGCGAGTTTATATGCAATTCTGATTTTATTTCTCAGAATGGCAAGTTTACATCATGCAATTCTAACTTTATAACTTGCAATTGTGAGTTTTTATCAAGAAATTCTGAATTTATAATTTGCAACTGCAAATTTATTTCTCCAAATTGAGAGTTTATATCTGCCAATTCTGACTTTATATCTCACAATTTTGAGAAAAAAGATGTTGATATTGATGTCGCAATAACTGACTTTATTTCTCAGAATTGCAAGTTTATATCACACAATTACAAATTTATTTCTTAAAAATTCTAATTTATATCATGCAATACTGTCTTTATTTCTCAAAATTGTGAGAATATCACCTAATTGCAAATTTATTTCTCAAAATTGCAAGTTTATATCATGAAATTCGGAATTTATAATTTGCAATTGCAAATTTATTTCTCCAGATTGAGAGTTTATATCCGCCAATTCTGACTTTATATCTCACAATTTTGAGAAAAAAGACAGAATTGGGAGATGTCGCAATAACCTGGCTTTATTTCTCAAAATTGCAAGTTTATCACGCAATTACAAATTTATTTCTTAAAAATTCTAATTCATATCATGCAATACTGACTTTATTTCTTAAAATTGTGAGAATATCACCTAATTGCAAATTTATTTCTCAAAATTGCAAGTTTATATCATGAAAGTCGGAATTTATAATTTGCAATTGCAAATTTATTTATCCAAATTGAGAGTTTATATCTGCCAATTTTGACTTTTTATCTCTCAATTTTGCGAAAAAAGACAGAATTGGGAGATGTCGCAATAACCTTACTTTATTTCTCAGAATTGCAAGTTTATATCATGCAATTCTGGCTTTATTTCTCAAAATTGCAAGTTTATCACGCAATTGCGCATTTTTTTTCTCAGAATTGCAAGTTTATTACATACAATTACAAATTTATTTCTCAAAAATTCTAATTTATATCATGCAATACTGACTTTATTTCTCAAAATTGTGAGAATATCACCTAATTGCAAATTTATTTATCAATATTGCAAGTTTATATCATGAAAGTCGGAATTTATAATTTGCAATTGCAAATTTATTTATCCAAATTGTGAGTTTATGTCCGCCAATTCTGAGAAAAAAGTCAGAATTGTGAGTAAACAAGTCGCAATAACCTTTTAAACAAATTTTATTCAGTGGCAGAAACAGTCTTTTATACTAATCAATTCAAGTCATGGCAACTTTAAAGATTGAATAATTTAATGTATTAGCTAAATTTTTTATAATATTACACTTTTTTTCAGAAATATGTCTCTTTTGTTTAATGCAAATGTATTATCAAAAACAGTGGTAATCAAATGAATGCGTAAAACTTTAACAATTTAATTCTTTTATAATGAAATCTAATAAAGTTTGCACAATTTCTTTTTTTTCAGCAGATAAAATGCTGCACAAAAGACGCTTACTTTTTACATTAAAATGTGGACAACAAAATTATGATATTTAAATATGTTTTAATAAAATTCAGTATTGTTATTGTTATAATTCATTTTTAAAAAGGAAATTCTGCTGTATAATAATACTATATTTCTGTCATTCTGTCAAGTTAAACCAAACATTTATTTTGGTGGGTTGTGTTGAAGACCTGGTGATAGTTTCAAATTGTCAAATTAAATGATGAAATGCTCATGAAATTACTCTTTGGGACTATTTAGTGAGGTGACAAACACTAAAAACACCACATGATAAGATTTGGGGAAGAGGGATACCAACTTTCTTTAAATATATTTTGTTTTCAACAGAAAAAAAGAAACCTGTTCAAGTTTGGAACAACACATTTTTGGATAAACTGTCCCTCTAAGAGCATGCAAGTGATTTCAAATCAGGATAGCGCCTGTAAATGCATATTTATTTGCTATCCCTTTAAGAAAAGCGAGTGGCATTAGATGTGAGGTCTGTGGAGGAGCTCTGGGTGTGTCTGAGGTGATGGAAGGGGGTTGAGATCAGTGATCCAGGGGTTCAAACGGCAGCAGACTTAAACCAGCCTAGATAGAGGAGTCGGGCAGGTGGAGACAGGCAGAAAAGACATGAACAGTGTGTTGGTGAGGAGAGAGAGAGAGAGAGAGAGAGAGAGAGAGAGATGGATGGACTGGTTTCTTTCAATTTGCCTTTCCAAGTTGAGTTTTTGAGGATGTGGCAGTGTGGGGAGCCACATACTTGGCTTTAACATCACAACCAAACACAGAGATAAATATATGCATATATACACACACACACACACACACACAAGTATACTTCAAGTATATTTTTAAGGATACTTCACGTAGAAAGTATACAAATAACAGGGTACTATTTCAGTACTTCTTGGGCCCACTTTCTAGTATATAAAAGTATACTTTTAAGTATAACAGTTGTAAACTTTGAGTACACAACTAGTTTACATCTATGTTTTCAGTTTCTCCTGCATACTAAAAGTGAACTTATAGATATACTGATAGTTTACTAATTAAATACTTTATTATGCATTTTTAGTGCACTTTGAAGTATAGTCTCAGTAAACTACTAGTTTAGGAGTTTTGTACTGCAAGTATACTCATTAAGTGAACTTTGCATCATACTTGACGTATACTAACCTACTATGTTTCTATTTAGGTATTAATGTGTATATATTTTGTTTTATGAATATCTGAACATACAAAACATCAAAAGAACAGCGGATCATTTGATTCTAGCTTCATGCATTCTTTTTTATAAACACTTGAATGTGGGTTTCACAAATAAGAAAAAATGAATAAATAAACAACATTTTGAACAAAAAGCTAAAAAAAAGTCTATTGATGATAATGGGTGGACATTTTATTCCATAACGTTCCACAGTTTTCCATATCTATGGTTTTGATGCTGTTTTCTGTCTGATGATTGTGTTAGATTACATGTGGAAGCATCTGTTGTTTCGGTTTCTTCTTCACTTGTGTTTTGTAAATTCTGTTCAGAAGATGTGTAACAGAGCTCCTAGCGGATAACAATCAAAACACAGATTCTCAGAGCACAAGTACAGCTCAAATATACTTTTTCTAAGAATAAGTCAAGTATACTTAAATGTCATTTTAAGCAAATTTCTGAGAAGTCCATAAAAAGTAGAATGAAAGTACACTTTCCTATTTTCTAGTTTAAAAAGCAGTACACTAATAGCACACTTGAAAGAACTTCTTTTTGTAGGGGTAGAGAGAGTGTCTTTCTTGTGCACAAAACCAAATGCTGTCTTTTATTTACAATCAATGCATTTGTTCATATCAGGATTTCTCTGGGTGCCGATGACTAAGGATGAATGAATACTGTGATATAGGAATGCTGTCTGCTCTTCGTCTCGACATGTTCGCTGGTGAGCAGGGGGAGGGACGCCGGTGTCGGGTATCTTACCTCAATGTCTACCCATCGCATGGGGTCAAGAAGACTGCTCACGATGTAAACAGTCATGATGTCGGCCTTAAAATAGATGCAGAGCTCTTAAGCGGTGAGACTTTTGTTGACATTGAAGAGGTGGGCATGATTATTATGCTGTCCTCGCAAGCCTGTGTTTCATCCTTATTTAAGGGCTTTTGTGATTTTAGAACCCTTTATTAGTACGCTGTAATGCTTCTTCATGCCACAGTCTGTTATACATGCAGTGTGTTGCAGTTCAGACCACCAGCCGATTCTCATTTTTTAGTAAAAACTAATCATTTCCTGAACCTTAATGCATAGTCAAATTTTAAAGATTGAATATGCATATTCATGCATATCCATTCGTTTTATTTTAGATGTATATCTACATTTAAAAATATATACTACTTCTCAAAAGTTTGGGATCGGTAAGATTTTTTTATGTTTTTTAAACAAGTTTCTTCTGCTCATCAAAGCTGTGTTTATTTGATCAAAAATACAAAAAAATAATAATATTGAGAAATATTATTGTGATGGAAAACAATGGTTTTCTATATTAATATACATTAAAATGTAATTTATATTTGTAATTAAAGTTGGATTTTCAGCATCATTACTCCAGTCTTCAGTGTCACATGTTCCTTTAGAAATCATTCTAATATGCTGATTTATTATAAATTTCGTTTTTTTTGTAATCTGTGATACTTTTTTCTGGATTCTTTGATCAATAAAATATTAAAAAGAACAGCATTTATTAAAAATAGAAAGGTTCAAAAGTTTGGCGTCAGTACATTTTTATTCTTTCTTTTATGAAAGAATTTAATATTTTTTTATTCACCAAGATGTGTTAAATTAATAAATTAATAAAAAGTGATAGCATAGATTTACACATTAGAAAAAATATATATATTTTGAATGAATGCTGTTCTTTGTATCTTATTCATCAAAGAATCCTGAAAGAAGTATCACAGATTAATAATTTTAATAATAAATCAACATGATAGAATGATTTCTAAATAATCATGTGACACTGAAGACTGGAGTAACAGCTGGTCAAAATTCAGCTTTGCATCAGAGAAATAAATTATATTTTAAAGTATATTAAAATAAAAACCATTACTTCATATTTTAGTAACATTTTGCAATATTACTGTTTTTTTTCTGTATTTTTGATCTAATAAATGCAGCCTTGATGAGCATAAGAGACTTCTTTTAAAAAGCAAAGTGTACACTGCATTCAAAAATGTGGCATCTGTACATTTTTTTATTTTTTTTTGCTCAAGTCTGCATCAATGAGAAAAACATAAAAGCCATAATATTGTAAAAAATGACTCCATGTCACAAGGATTGCTGACTACAGAAAGTGTTCCTAAACGGTCATTTATGAGGTTCTCTTACATTTCGGATGCTGTCTGTGCCGGATGAGCAGCTTGTAGGTTTGGGAACAGAGCCATAGTGAGTTTCTGGCCAATTCTCCCTCCCAGCGATGATGATGATGATGAAGATGATGATGATGATGATGATGTGGCAGGCTTGACTAATGATGCTGCATAGTTTTTGTGTTTGCAAACGTCAGAAGAAAGAGGCATCACAGTCCACCCCTATCTACATGATAAAGAGACATGCAGTGCGCTACACCATCAACTCTGCATGATCCAGATCCACTTCAGAGGCTAGATCTGAACTTCTCTTTCAGAGTGTGTTCATGCACGTAGAGATGAGTCTGGCCTCAGACAGAATGGGAAAATGTGAGAAACTAATGAGAAGCAGATACTGAAAGCTTAAGTTGCATGACTCAGAAACAATCTTCTGTTCTTTCCAAGCTCTCAGAGTCTATTTGAAATAATATGCAATTGCAAAAAGTAAAGCCATCAACTTTACAGTAAAAAATGGCAGCTGTGATTGCCAGAAATTTACAGTAAAAATGAGGCTTTACAGAACTGAATATGCCTTAAGTGTATTTCATTAGTCAATATAATGTTAAAAGCCTATGTTATACATTATTAGATACTAATAACCACAGAAATAATTGAATAGTGTCGTAAATACAAAACACCATTATGGTAACACTGCAAGAAATGCTTTTCTTACTTAGAATTTTTGTCTCGTTTCCAGCCAAAATATCTACAAATTCTTAAATCAGGAAGGACTTTCTGGAAAAGTAAAAATTATTATTATTATTATTATTATTATTATTATTATTAATATAATTAAGTCAAAATTAAGGGAGGTTAATAATAATCTGCCAATGCATAACAAATTATTTAAAACAGCAAACAAGATTATTTTTCTTACTCCACTGGCAGCTTATTTTGCTTGTTTGAAATAAGAAAAGCATCTTTTGCAGTGTTTCTCGATTGAAAAAGTCAACTGGATTTAATCGGAAGGGAAATCAAGCACCTTTTACAAGCCAAAACAGTCTAAAACAGCTCTAAACAATTATGTGGCTGGATTTTGATGTGAGAAACAACAGGAGATGGACTTGTATTTGAGTTAGAAACGTCTTAATGCTGAGTTTGTTTCAGCTTTTGTCTTCTCCAGATGTTAACTGATGGACTGGAGTGGTGTGGATTACTTGTGGATTATTGTGATGTTTTTATCAGCTGTTTGGACTCTCATTCTGACGGCACCCATTCACTGCAGAGGATCCATTGGTGAGGCAGTGATGGAATGAGCATTTCTACAAGTCTGATGAAGAAACAAACTCATCCTAATCTTGGATAGCCTGAGGATGAGCACATTTTCAGCAAAACAAAATAATAATTTTGAGGTGAACTAAATATGACAGCACCCATTCACCTCATTTGTATTCAGTGATGGAATGACACTTTTATACAAATCTGAAGAAACAAACTCTTAGATGGTCTGAGAGGGCGAACTGGTGGTGTGGATTATTGTGATGTTTTCAAAAGCTGTTTGGACTCTCATTTTGACGGCATCCATTGTGGATTATTGTGATGCTTTTATCAGATGTTTGGACTCTCATTCTGACAGCACCCATTCACATCCATTGTGGATTATGGTGATGCTGTTATCAGATGTTTGGACTCTCATTCTGATGGCACCCATTCACATCCATTGTGGATTATGGTGATGCTGTTATCAGATGTTTGGACTCTCATTCTGACAGCACCCATTCACATCCATTGTGGATTATTGTGATGTTTTTTATCAGCTGTTTGGACTCTCATTCTGACGGCACCCATTCACATCCCTTGTGGATTATTGTGATGCTTTTATCAGATGTTTGGACTCTCATTCTGATGGCACCCATTCACATCCATTGTGGATTATTGTGATGTTTTTATTATGGTTGTGCCGATAGACGATAGTATCGTGTTTCGACGAAAAGGCACCTAACTTTAGCGATGCAGTGCGGAGAGTCGGCTCTAGGCTGCCTCAGAAACTTGCCACGGTATAAACACGAGCATAGAGTGGCTGCGCCGCGCCGCAGATGTGTACAGTGAAAATGGGTAAGAGTTTTATTCATCACATGTACATAGATTAAGTGTAGACAGTCATTAGGATAACAGAGGTAGTGAAATGTGGTTTAGGCTGAATTAAATACGATATACCAGAATCCATCTGTATATAGTAAACATAAACATTCACCTCAGTAACATCTGTATGCATTAACTAGAAGTACGATGCGATAAAATGGCGCTAAACATACACACGTGAATTACACGCACATCGCTTCTCCACATATAACCTGAACTACAACATGAACTGATGACAAAGATCAGACATACAGCGGTAACATTATCGCAATATGACGGGTATAGAAAGATACATTCATTTACATTCACGCACACACATTTACCACTCACTGAAGATAGCAGAGAATGAAACCGAAAGTAAACTTGAACCACTCCGACAGAACTACCGTCAGCGCTCTGTTGCACGCACAGCTGTGTCACAAGTCACATGCACTACCCTTACAAAACGTATAAGGAATTTATTACATATTGACACATTTACATATTATTAAATAAATTAGCACAGTAGTATCGTGTATCGGCGATCTCACAGGCTGACGATAGGACGATATGAAAATTGAGCATATCGCCCAACACTAGTTTTTATCAGCTGTTTGGACTCTCATTCTAACGGCACCCATTCACATCCATTATGGATTATCGTGATGCTTTTATCAGATGTTTGGACTATCATTCTAACGGCACCCATTCACATCCATTGTGGATTATTGTGATGCTGTTATCAGATGTTTGGACTCTCATTCTGACGGCACCCATTCACATTCGTTATAGATTATAGTGATGTTTTTTATCAGCAGTTTGGACTCTCATTCTGACAGCACCTATTCACATCCATTGTAGGTTATTGTGATGTTTTATCAGCTGTTTGGACTCTCATTCTGACGGCACCCATTCACATCCATTGTGGATTATTGTGATGCTGTTATCAGATGTTTGGACTCTCATTCTGACAGCACCCATTCACATTCGTTATAGATTATAGTGATGTTTTTTATCAGCAGTTTGGACTCTCATTCTGACAGCACCTATTCACATCCATTGTAGGTTATTGTGATGTTTTATCAGCTGTTTGGACTCTCATTCTGACGGCACCCATTCACATCCATTATGGATTATTGTGATGTTTTTATCAGCTGTTTGGACTCTCATTCTGACGGCACCCATTCACATCCATTGTGGATTATTGTGATGTTTTTATCAGCTGTTTGGACTCTCATTCTGACGGCACCCATTCACATCCATTGTGGATTATTGTGATGTTTTTATCAGCTGTTTAGACTCTCATTCTGACGGCACCTATTCACATCCATTGTGGATTATTGTGATGTTTTTATCAGCTGTTTGGACTCTCATTCTGACGGCACCCATTCACATCCATTGTGGATTATTGTGATGTTTTTTTATCAGCTGTTTGGACTCTCATTCTGACGGCACCTATTCACATCTATTATGGATTATTGTGATGTTTTTTTATCAGTTGTTTGGACTCTCATTCTGACGGCACCCATTCACATCCATTATGGATTATTGTGATGCTGTTCTCAGATGTTTGGACTCTCATTCTGACGGCACCCATTCACATTCATTGTGGATTATTGTGATGCTGTTATCAGATGTTTGGACTCTCATTCTGACAGCACCCATTCACTGCAGAGGAGAGACAATGATGGAATGGCACATCTCTACAAATCTGAAGAAGAAACAAACTCTTAGATATCTGTATTTGTGTGAAATGGTGAAAAACTGCACTCTACAGACTCAGAGCCAGTTTCAGAGGAGGGGTCTGAGTACTTGGCCAGACTTTCCATGATGTGACAAGGAGAAGAAAAAGACTAAAAACACAACCATGCTGTGGTCTGAGAAATGACTCAACTAAATATGGCCATCTGCACTCGGCCAATCAGAGGGCTTTCACATAAGCTCCGCCCACCCCATATTAGCAAATGCTTTTTTTCCCTCCTTGTCTTTGTCTTATTTTTCTGGGCAAGTGTGACGATGTAGAAAATGAAGTACAGACATGAAGCAGAAACTGTTGAGCTGTGGGCTGGTGCATAGAAATAGAAACGTGGGGCAAAACATCCATATAAATATCATGCCTCTGTCTTGTTTTGATAAAGGCTCCTCACAGAAACCATGTTTTCTCACAGTGTCTTGTTCAGTCCTATACAAGCGTCTCTGCTTTTTCTAGTTTCCATCCAGATCCTTCTGTTTCCTTCCTGGTATTTCCTGCGAGATATTTGACGACACAGATTTCTGCTTCCCATCTGTACATGCTGGGTTGAGTAGGGCCGTAAATCACTGGAGGGAGGCGTGTCTGTGAAGCGCTTTGACCTTCTGGCTAATTTCGAGGGCTTTTGCACTGCTAACCTGTTGTCTCCTGTTTATGAGCTAGTGAAAATGCTGGAGTTTTACTATTAGCAGGACCTGTCTGTTAGAAATCACAGAAACATCGGCTGAAGAAACGACATCAGTTTCTACTTCATCATTAATAAGCAAGCTGTTTTTATAAACAAGGCTGCTTTCATTTGACCAAAAATAGAGTAAAAACAGATGTATTGTGAAATATTATTACAATTTAAAATAGCAGTTTTTTGTGTTAGTATGGAACAATTGAAACAAGACTTTTTTTCTTCCAATTGCGAGATTTTTTCTCAGAAATGTGAGATGGTAAGTCAGAATTGTGGGATATAAACACAATTGCTAGAAATGAAGACAGAATTACAAGATGTAAACTCAAAATTCTGACTTATACTGTATAAAGGTGCTTCTCAATGCCATAGAAGAACCTCTTTGGTCTAAATGGTTCCATATGAAACTTTAAGAAACTTTCTGTTTCACAAAAGATTCTTTGTGGCAAAAGAAGGTTCTTCAGATTATAAAAAGGTAAGAAAGAGATGGTTCTTTAAAGAACCTTTGATTGAATGGTTCTTTGTGAAACCAATGGTTCTTCTGTGGCATTGCTTGAAGAGTCTTTTAAAGCACCTTTATTTTTAAGAGTGAATAAACTCAAAATTTTGACTTTTTTTCTCGCAATTGTAAGTTTGTATCTCAAAATTCTGACTTTACTTCTCAGAATTGTGAGTTTATATCATGCAATTGCATGCGAATTTATCAGAATTGTGAATTTATATCATGCAATTTTGAGATATAAAAGCACAATTTCAAGAAATAGACAGAATTGCGAGATAGAAACTCACAATTCTGACTTTTTTTCTCTCGCAATTGTAAGTTTATATCTCAGGATTCTGACTTCATCGCTCAGAATTGCAAGTTTATATCATGCATTCTGATTTTATTTCTCAGAATTGTATTTTTATATCTCAAACAATTGCAATAGCCTTTTTTATTTTTTCATTTAGTGACATTCCATAGATTTGGTTTATTATTATCACAGGTGAAAACAGTTGTGCTGCTTCATACTTTTGTGAAAACTGTGATAGATTTTTTTCAGGATTCCTTGATAATTAGAACATTTATTTAAAAAAAGATCTGATGCAAAAAGCAGTTAAAACTTCCCTCTCACACACATTTGTTTTCTCAGTCATGTCTCTCTTTTCCCAAAAGCTCCTCCTTTCTCCACTTCTAAGGCTGTCGATCAAAGCTGTGCTTCTTGCTCTGACCAACAGAAGGCGTCTCGCAGTGATGGGAATCGTTCACTAGTGGTGAGCAGTCCTGGCAAGTCTCTGGTAGAAAGCCAGACTCGTTTTACCACCCGAGGCTCACGTTTATTTTGTGTTTCCAAATGTTTCCCCAAATGATCCTGTCTGGAGCTGCATCTGTGCTGATTATCCCAGATGTATAAAGTGCTCCTGTCAATCAAAGCATCACAGGAAACTTTTTAGAAAGCAGAGGGATGATTTGAACATTAAAGTCTTTAAAAAATAATCCATTACTTTGGGAATTAGGAAAATGCTTGATAATGTAAAAGTCTTATATTGTTAATATATGCTGAGATGTGTGGTCCTAATTACTCACTCACTCAAGAGGCATCTTTATAGACTTCTGCCCACGGGGAACTACACCAAACCTGCTGCGAGAGGCTTTATATGACCTACAGACATAGTTTATTGAAAATCATGTGTTTGGACCATTCTTAGTTTAACTGTCTGAGAGAATATGATAGATTTAACATGCATCTAATGCTACGGACAAAAGGTGCATCTGTTGACATGAATTTGATACTGGGATACATAAGAGTGCCTGTTCTTTGCTCATAGTTCATGAAGTCAAGAATTAGTGTTTGATTCTAATATCTACACTGTGAAAACATGATTTTTTTCTAAGCTTATTGGAGTATGTTTTAGAAGAAAATACTATTTCAGTCTTTTCTACATTAAAAGATTGACGTTTAATTGAGTGTGTTACTTACGGAAGCTTGTTTCCACCACAAGATTAAACAAAATACATAGTGAATAAATAAATAAAGGTGATTTGTGAGTTTTTATTCTCACAGTTGGGACTTCTAATGATTCTCAGTGATATGAACAAGTAATTGTAAAATATAAACACAGAATTGCGAGATCCCACAATTCTGAGAAGAAAAGTCTGAAATGTAAGATATAGTCTTGCAATTTCTAGAAAAAAAAATCTGAATTGTGAGATAAAAAGTGGCAAGATATAAACTCAGAGGGAATGTTTCTGACTTTTTTCTCTGAATTCTGACCTTACATCTCACAAATCTATGGAAGCCTGTTTCTGTCACAAAATTAAAAAAAAAATGCAAAAGGTTATTGTGACTTTTTCTCTCACAATTCTGACATTTCATCTCAAATTCGCAATTCTGACTTTTTCCTTTAGAAATTCTGAGGAGAAAAACTCACAATTCTGACAATTCTACTTTTTTTTACTTCTTTGAGTTTCTGAGCTTATATCTTGCAATTTTGGTTTCCACCATACCATATATAAGAAGTCAGGGTTAGTGAGATGGGAAATGTAAACTTGGAATTGCCAAAAAGTAGTCAGAATTGGGAGTTTTTTCTCCTCAGAATTTCTAAAGGACAAAGTCAGAATTTCGAATTTGAGATGAAATGTCAGAGAAAAAAAAGTCACAATAACCTTTTGCACTTTTTTTTATTTTGTGACAAACAGGTTTCCATAGATTTGCGAGATGTAAGGTCAGAATTCAGAAGGGAAAAAAAGTCAGAAATGTTCTTGCAATTCTGAGTTTATATCTTGCAAATAAAAAAGTCCTTGACATTTCTTATCTGTAGTTTTAATGTTTTTCTTTGGAAAACTTTACTTCACTAAATTGGTCATTCCAAAGCATAATGTCATACTTTTTACTGCACTACATTTCATGAATAAAAGTTGTTTATTTTACCTTTATTACTTAAGAACATAAAAAGAAAATCTTAGAATTACTTTTACTTGGGGTAATGTAAAAAAGTATGAGATTTCTAATTAAGTATTAAATGATATTTAATATGAAACATAGTGCAGTAAAAAAAAAGCACAATATTATGCTTTGGAATAGCGTGAAGTAAAGACTTCTAAAAAAAAACACACATTTAAAAAAAGTAAAAATACTCTGTATTGACCCGCCTCTGATTTTTTGTGATTATTTGTGAAATTCACTAGCAGTGAGTGAAAAGTGTTTTAAAATAAATCCTCCTCCATCTTTTTCCAATGTAATAATGTTTATAAATATCTCAAAATGCTTACGAATTAAAATGACACGGTAGAATTGCACTAAAAGGTCAAAGTGCAAAGGAAAACTTGAGTGCTCTACTTTTTTGAGCAAGTCTGGAGGTTCACTCAGGTAAGGCTGCACTTCTTGGTGCGTTTCCAAAAGAAACTAGGATGTTTTTCCACTGGCAATGTTCACGCTCGTTATAACAGCCCGAAACCATCTGGAATCATCTCTGGGTTTTAAAACATCTCTGAGAGTTAAAGTCAGTGAGTTCTCTCGCGAGACGGTGGCCTGTGAAAAGCATTTAACATGGCAGACGTCTCTAAAGATCAGAAACTGGTCTGGTCCTTTTTCTCACTTGTTTGAGAGATTCAATTCTCAGTCAAGATTGTGTTAATGAAACGTGTTTTTCTGAAGGTTCTTTGAGGGTTCAAAGGTTCATGTGTGATTTATGCCACCCAGATCTCTCTCTCTCTCTCTCTCTCTCTCTCTCTGTTTCTCTACTGTCTCTCCAAAGACTTCTTGAGACTCCTCCCTTCTAGTCTTGTATCTTCTCTTTTTCTTCATCCCTGAATTTGTGCTTAGTTTTAAAATAATTAAAGAGGGTAAAGTCTGACAGGCTGTGTAGAAATTTTAGAAAGGTGCGTCATTTTGTAGATGAACAAAACAAGTCAGATCCAGTGACAGACAAAAGGAGAATCAATCGTCTGGATCTCCTCCAGAAACCAAACCTCTGCGAGTCTCTCCTCTCCGTGGGTGTGTGGGACAGACACATCCCTCTAAACATTTAAAGAGCTGCTTTGCCACTTTTTTCCCTGTTTGGTTTAACAGCCTCTCATTTTGGTCGTATATTTTAGGCAGTTTACCGAGTGCCCAGTGAGTCCGCCGTGATATTTTCTGCGCCCCGTCACTTTCTCTGTGGCAGTGTATGTGTCTGGGACCTTTGCTGACCACCGCTGACCTATAATTTAAACCCTCACGGCTTCATTGTATTATAGTGTTCATGTGTTCTCCTGTGATTCACAGTTTCACTCTCCCATGAAAAAGACAGTCAATTCTCATGTGTTTATGTGGCTGCATGTGATTTGTAAGTCTCAGTTACAATGACTGTTAAAACGTTAAGATCAAATACATGAGTGCATTAAAAGTGTCATTTATGGAAACCCATTTCTGCCTTTTGTAAAAACAAAAGGCTATTGAAAAGTTAATTGCAACTTTGTTTCACAAATGCAACCTCATATTTTGCAGTTGCGTCTTTATTTCTTAACTTAATATTTTGTAGTTGTGACTTTGATTCTCATAATTGCAACTACATTTTTCATAATTACTACCTAATTTTTTGCAGTTGCGACTTTGCATTTCGTAATTGCGACTTTGGTTATTGTAATTGTGAATATACTGTAGTTGCGACTTTGTTTCTCATAATTGCAACTGTATTTTACAATTGCAACTTTATATGTAGCAGTTTCAACTTTGGTTCTCATAATTGCAACTGTATTTTACAATTGCAACTTTATATGTAGCAGTTTCAACTTTGGCTATCGTAATTGTGACTATATTTTGCAGTTGCAGCTTTGCATCTTATAATTGCAACTTTGGTTATCGTAATTGCGAATATATTGTAGTTGCGACTTTGCATCTCGTAATTGCAACTTTGGTTATCTTAATTGTGACTATTTTGAAGTTGCAACTTTATATGTAGCATTTTCAACTTTGGTTCTCATAATTGCGACTTTATATTTTGCAGTTGTGACTTTGGGCATCGTATTTGCGACTATATTGCAGTTGCAACTTTGCATCTCATAATTGCAACTTTGGTTCTCGTAATTGTGACTTTTTATATTTTGCAGTTTTGACTTTGGGTATCGTAAATGTGACTATATTGTAGTTGCGACTTTGCATCTCGTAATTGCAACTTTGGTTATCTTAATTGTGACTATTTTGAAGTTGCAACTTTATATGTAGCAGTTTCAACTTTGGTGCTCAAAATTGCGACTTTATATTTTGCAGTTGGATCTTTGCGTCTCGTAATTTCGACTTTGGTTATCGTAATTGTGAATATAATGTAGTTGTGACTTTGTTTCTTGTAATTGCAAATATATTTTGCAATTGCAAATTTTATATGTAGCAGTTTCAAATTTGGTTCTCATAATTGGGACTTTATATTTTGCAGTTGCAACATTGCATGTCGTAATTTCAACTTTGGTTCTCGTAATTGTGACTTTATATTTTGCAGTTGTGACTTTGGGTATTGTATTTGCGACTATATTGTAGTTGCGACTTTGTTTCTCATAATTGCAACTATATTTTGCAATTGCAACTTTATGTAGCAGTTTCAACTTTGGTTCTCCTAATTGTGACTTTATATTTTGCAGTTGCAACTTTGCATCTCATAACTGTATTTTGCAGTTGCAACTTTATATGTAGCAATTTCAACTTTAGTTCTCGTAACTGCAACTTTGGTTATTTTAACTGTGACTATATTTTGCAGCTGTGACTTTGCATCTCGTAATTGCAACTTTGGTTATCATAATTGCAAATATATTTTAGATGAGATTTTGTTTCTCATAATTGCAACTTTATTTTGCAATTGCAATTTTATATTTAGGAGTTTTAACTTTGGTTCTCATAATTGCGACTATATTTTGCAGTTACAACTTTGCATCTCATTATTGCGACTTTATTTTTGGTAGTTGAGACTTTGGTTCTCATAATTGTGAATTTGGTTATTGAAATTGCACTCTATATTTTGCAGTTGTGACTGGTTCTTGCAACTTTGGTTTGTGTAATTGCAAATATATATATTGTATATTGCACCTGTATTTTACAATATTTTGCAGATTCAACTTTGGTTATCATAATTATACCTGTATTTTTCAAATTTTTCAAAACTTATTCCAACTGTTTTAGTTGCAACTTTGGTTTTTGTAATTGTGATTCGACATTTTGCATTTGTGTCTCTTGTAATCTCTTATAATTTGTCACTTTTTCATCATAATGTTGTCAACTTGTTTTTTAATGAGACACATTTATGGTCATTTGAGATCTCAATTTATAGCACAGCTTGATAATAACACTGTCTCAATATCAGTTAAGGATGGGAAGAGTAACAGTCTGTATCCTTAGGAAAGGTTCCTTTGACTTCTCTTCCTTCATACACGTTCAGACAGGTTACCAGCTATTCTTTTATTATTTAAAAAATGCATTTTCTTTCTGATCTCTGTCTTTCTGCAAAAGAAATCCTTTGAGTAAAAAGCATTTCAAAATATAATTGATAGCAGATTTACAAGACTCACAAAAGGCCATTTATGGATAATAAAGAGCTGTCAAAAAATTGTAAAACCTAAAATGGATTGGACTATTTTCCCCCTAATTTTATGGAGAGGAATATTTTCATGACATATTAAACCTTATTTATTATAAAGTTGTGAAAAGCTTTGCTTGGTCCTTCCATAATGAATTTGGCAAAAATGTCCACAATGAAAAAAAAAAAAAAAAAAAAAAAAAAAAAAAAAAAAATATATATATATATATATATATATATATATATATATATTAGAAAAAGAAGCAATGTTTTAGAAATTTGAGCAAAAAGGAACCCTTCAAAACTTTTAATAAATTGATAATTGTTTCTCAAATAACTTTTGTGTTAAACACTTAAGGGTCATTCCGTGTCAAATCATCCAAATTTTAAAAATTCCCCGGCTCAAATTTTTGATTTTGCTAATATTTTTTCTGAGGAAAGATAGACATTATTAAAAGTCATTGATGAATATTTACTGAGTAATCCACCTTTTATGTAGAAGAGGGTCAAAATGGCAATTTTCAGCTGAGATTCTGAGTCAAATTACATTACAATGTTATTTTCACAGATCAGTAGCTCTATTAGTAAATTCTGTTGACTTTAGCAATTTTTGTTGCATTATGTGCCAATGGTGACCATTCAAAAATGGGGAAACTGCACTTTTCAAGTTTTTCCCCAATGTTTGCATGCCTGTAACTCAAGAAGTATTAAAGATATTTTAATGCCCTTTTAGATATTAGGTCTTATTAGACTTTAATTTTGACATCTTTATTTTTAATGCCCTATGAGATTCGGTTCCAGAGATATTGGAATTTCAATATGACTCCAGGAGTAAATTGTTAAAATGTACACATTTTCAGTGGTCAAAACTCAACTTGACCATTTCAGTGTACTTTTAGCACTCAGACAGGTATGTTCTATGCAATTGTTTTGATAGAGGGAAACAAGATACAATTCTAATTTTAACATTATTTCTTCTTCAGATATTGTTCTTTTTAATGAAATAAGTATCAGCTGTATAAAAGGTGAACATCATTTGGTTTTCAACCACTGAAAATGGGTAACATTCAATAATCTGGACATGGAACCTCATTATGATCCCCATATCTCTGGGACTGAATGATGTAAGGCCTGGAAAATTAGTATTCCAAAAGAAAATTGTCATTTTGACCTCGCTCTACAAAACAGTGGATTACTCAGTAAATATTCATCCAAGACATTTAATATTTTGGCTTTTATCACTATACATGTCTATCTTTCCTCAGAATAAATATTAGCAAAATCAAAAATTTGAGCCGGGAACCTCTAGTTGAGTTGACACAGACTGACCCTTAAGACATTTTGAGCTGTTCTGTCATACTGTGATGTTGTTCAATAGCAGCAGCATTAGTCAGATTTTAGTTTCCACAAAAAAAACAGGACTGGAGAACTAGTCATTGTGCTTAATGAGGATATTATGGCTACCTGGGTGGACACGATGACGCGGCGAGTCACTAGTTGCACCCTGTGGACATCTGAAAATGATTACCAAATGTTTCCATGGGGATGGAAATAAATTCTTTTTCAAGGCCCACATAAGAACATATGGTGTGCACCAGTCTCTCTCTCTCACTCTCTCTCTCTCTGTGCGTGTGCGGCTGTTCCAAAACCTGGATTAAAACCCAAAATGAGAAATAAAGCAAGACTTAATATGGTGCATGTGTCTAAAAAGAAAACATTTGAAAAATTTTTATGCATGGACATTGATATGTAATGAATGCATCTGAGTTGTCCACACCCACAGATTCAGACACAGATGATTTTTTTCATCTGAAGACAGTGTAGACGTGCACACGCTCGTCATTGTCATTTCTCAAGGTTAGTGAACACGTAACTTACAGCGCATCAGACGTGGCAACACTAAAAAAGTGAGCGAGAGGAAAAGTTAAAGCAAGGCTGTGGTCATCACTGCATATTACAGTCCTTCCTATTCACCGCAAAACTGTGGGTTTGAGAAAGTAGAGAAAGAGAACACGCTGCCTGAGTTTGGGGAGGGTGAAGAGAGCGCTGTACATTCTTTTCCATTGAAGTCACTGTTTCTGCTCTATTCTCAAGTGTTCAGCGAGGCCAGAGCAGATGCAGGAGTACGTCTGAATCTGTGTTCAGCAGAATTGGATGCAACTGCTCTAAAAAATGAGTTTGAGCATGAGAAGCAGACTTGTGAAGAAATATTTAGGAGAGATAAGTATCTGTGATGGATACTCACATGCAACAAATGTGTTTGTGCATAAACCTCTGAATAAAAGTGAAGAAGAATAACTGAGCTACCCAGCATCATAAATCAGTTGTGTAGTTTGACAGCAGTGGCCTCCTTTTCTTTCATTTTTAGCTGTTCAGCATGAGTTCCGTCTCTAGAAGACAGAGATGGACCTTGTTTTTATTATGCTGCACAAATCTACACTCTTAAAAATAAAGGTGCTTTAAAAGGTTCTTCACAGCGATGCCATAGGTTTGTTAAAGAACCATCTCTTTCTTACCTTTTTATAATCTGAAGAACCTTCTTTCGCCACAAAGAACCTTTTGTGAAACGGAAAGGTTCTTCAGATGTTAAAGGTTCTTTATGGAACCATTTAGACAAAAAAAGGTTCTTCTATGGCATTTTTAAGAGTGAATCTTACAGTTCTGAGAAAAAAAGTCAGAATTGTGAGTTTATATCATGCGATTCTGAATTTATATATTGCAATTGTGCATTTATATCGCACAGTTCTGAGAAAAAAAAAGTCCGAATTAGAAGAAAAAAAAGTCAGACTTGTGAGTTTATATCACGCAATTCTGAATTTATAAGTGTAGTGAGGGATCATTTATTAAGCTTATTGTTTTTAACAGAGCAACTTTTTTGTGCTATTCGGTAGTCAGTAAATACTAATTGAACAAGAAACAATTGAACAAATTTTAAAGTATAGACTGAAATAGTATTTTCTTGTCAAATATACTCCAGATAATCATTTTTTTACACTAGTACTAGTAAAATAGATACATTTTTAGATAAATATAATACAACTGTATATGCTTTCAAACTTACTATAAATATTTTACCCTTATTAAAGCTGTTACGATCACTTAAGTACTTTCATTTTCAAACACATTTCTCAGTTCATATTCAGATACGTATTTCTTCAAATCAAAATTTGTAAGCTCTTTATTCTCCTTGTAGCTGGATGGTTTGCTTCATGGCTTATTATTACTCTTAAAAGATGACTTTTATAAAAACGGGAAACATACATTTCAAAAACATATTAAAACACATGTGTATAAATAAATAAGCTTTCCATTGATGCATGGTTTGTTTGGATCGGACAATATTTGAAACTACAGCTATTTGAAAAGCTGAAATCTGAGGGTACAAAAAAATAAATCAACTTTAAAAGTTGTCCAACATTGGTAATAAATCAGTATATTAGAATGATTTTTGAAGGATCATGTAACACTGAAGAACACTGGAGTAATGATGCTGAAAGTTCAGCTTTGTATCACAGGAATAAATTACATTTTAAAATATATTCGCATAGGAAACTGTTATTTTTAATTGAAATAATATTTGACAATATTACATTTTTTTCTGTATTTTTGATCAAATAAATGCAGCCTTGATGAGCAGAAGAAACGTCTTTAAAAATCGGTAAAAAGCTTACTGATCCCAAAACGTTTGAGCAGCAGTGTATATATATATATGTGACCCTGGACCACAAGTAAGGGTCAATTTTCTGAAATTGAGATTTATACATCATCTGCAAGCTGAATAAATAAGCTGAGATACAACTATTTGAAAATCTGCAATCTGAGGGTGCAAAAAATCACAATATTGAGAAAATCGCCTTTAAAGTTGTCCAAATGAAGTTCATAGCAATGCATATTACTAATCAAAAATTAAGTTTCAATATATTTACGGTAGGAAATTGATCAAATATTTTCATGGAACATGATCTTAATATCAAAAGAAAGAAAAATGTATCATTTTAACCCATACAATGTATTTTTGGCTACACTCTTAAACATAAAGGTTGTTTATTGGCATCAATGAAGAAACTTGAACATCCATGGAACCTTTTAAATGCAGAAAAAGTTCTTTATAGTCGAAAAAGGTTCCTTTGATTTTTTTTTTTTAAATGTTCTTCAAAATCACAAAAAAAATCACAAAAATGGTTCTTTTATGGCATCACTGCAAAAACACCCTTTTGAAACTTTTATTTTTAAGAGTGTATTGCTACAAATTACGATCACTTGGCAAAATAGCTTAATGCATGTTATTAATAGCACACTAACTTTGATTTTGCAGGTAAATGTTTTTGTCACTGCTGCGGAGAAATATAAAATTGTAAAATGTGATAATATTACATTTATTACATACATGTCAAATTTAATAATATTATTAAAAATGTATTACAATCCCACAGGTCCACCACCCTTTTGTTATTTTATTAATTTTAAAAAATGCATTTTAAATTATGCAATTATACATAAAATAAATTTGCATTTTAATGCATTTTGAATCTGATCGATCCAGAGACACACAAAAAAATAATTTAACATTTAATCATTTAATTATTATATCATTTAACCTACTAAAATATTGTTAGATTTTTTCACGTGGAGTATCACAAAAAATAAAAACCTTTGCATTTGAAAAATGTTTAATATATCTGACATAATTTCCTCTCATAAAGTCTAGTAGAGTTTCCTGGATCAACTCCCATGGATTAAGTGATGTTGTTCTTCTTCATATTGTCAGAACAGGTCAGGCTGTATGAATCAAAGTGGGCGGGACACATCGGCCGTGCGTGTGTTTTGATTGGCCGGTTGTTCGGTGCGGTGCGGCGGCAGCAGCCAGAGGGACAGATGGATGTACCTGATGTGCTGAAGGGAACAGAAGAGATCAGTCATGAACACAGACAGGGACTGGGAACGGGGACAGAGAGGAGGAAGCGTAGATTACTTTTAGTGCAGCTCTCTGGCAGGTCGTGTGTTTGAGGAACGGAGAGGTGCTGGCTCGTCTTTCCCAGCGCATCAACACAGAAACAGCGCTTGGCTGTGTTCAGGGAATTTCTCTCTTGTAAGGTATTACTTACAAAGTTACACAAAACAGCTGCCAAATCAAATCATCCCTTAAGAGTCTTCAGCTCCTGCTTGAGACACCTGTTACAGGTCACCCAGGTGAAGGAGTCACGATTCCTCCAGACGATTAAAGTCAACAAATTATGTTGTATAATAAAATTAACTTAAGTACACATTGAAATGGAGTAATTCACTTGCAGATCAAAAAATCTACATATATAATGTCATCTAAGATATCATCTAAGAGGTTAATGTCTTTCTTTTCTTCAGTCGTGAAGAAATTGTTCTTTGAAGAAAACGTTTCAGGATTTCTCTCCATATAGTGGACTTCTATGGTGCCCGCGAATTTGCAGTTTAAATGCAGATTTAAAGGGCTCTAAACGATCCCATCTGAGGAAGAATGGTCTTATCTAGCGAAACGATTGGTTATTATCTAAAAAATCAACAATTTATATACTTTTTAACTAGGGGTGTGACGAAATTGGTCTCGTGAGAACGTGAAGATATCATGGCAAAACATTTTGCAATGTTTACATTAGAGCTGCATGACTAATAGTTAAAATATCATGATCTCTATTCAAACACCCATGCGATCTTATTCATAAATGACAACGATTCAGCGATGTCTATTACAACTGTTTCACGCTCCACTGACGCCTACGATGTGGAAGTTATTGAAGACATTCAAATCTGCATTCTTACTGCTGCTGTTTCAGAAAGCAACAGTCTTTTTAACCACATAATCATCAATGTTTCTTTGTTACAGACGTTTAAATAACATAAGTACTGGGATAAAAGCTTATAGTTTGGATATAAACACTTATTGTCTACAGTAGCGATCAAAAGGAAAGTGTCTTCTAACACGTCTGTAGAGCAACGTTTATTCTCTTCGTCAGGAGCTGGCGACAACTACACGTTTAAAAAAAAAAAAGTGTTTGTTATTGAATTAAACATTCAAGATTTTCCAATAGTGAAACAAGTCTTTATTAATTGAGACACTGGCTCCTTCATTTTTTTTATTTTATTCAGACTTGAGCAATGAACATTATTTGTATTTGTTTAGATTTCTAATCCTTTTTTTCTTCAGAATTGTGATCTCCAGTTTATAAAAGCAAATTGTTTTTCCGTTTACCCGGAATCATGCAGCATTAGTTTACATATTTAATGCTGCATATAATTCATTAAAATATAAGTTTAGTTTCATAAAGTACAAGTTCATATCAAAATGCACCTACATTTTTTTTTGCATTTTGTGTTTTTTGTTGAATAAAATACTATTTTACCTATATATTTCATCATTGACGATTTATTTGAAAAAGTTAAAAAGCTTTTAACTCTTAAGACGTTGTAAAAATCCCTGTGGGAATAATGCACTTTATTTCAAATGTGTCCACCTTTCAGATTCACAAAGCTCATTTTTTTATACACTGAGACTGTTTATGAGAAGTAAGTTGCAAAAACTGGGTCATTTCGAAATCATAACCATATTCTCATCACAACTCAATTCCCATTCAGCAATTCTGTCCGCAAATTGTTTTTCCGTTTACCCGGAATCATGCAGCATTAGTTTACATATTTATTGCTGCATATAATTCATTAAAATATAAGTTTAGTTTCATAAAGTACAAGTTCATATCAAAATGCACCTACATTTTTTCTGCATTTTGTGTTTTTTGTTGAATAAAATACTATTTTCCCTATATACTTCATCATTGACGATTTATTTGAAAAAGTTAAAAAGTCTCGTCTCGTCTCGTTCTCGTGAACCCAAAATCTCGTCTCGTCTCGTGAGATAAGTGTCTCGTCACACCCCTATATTCAGAATTCACAAAGCTCATTTTTTTATACACTGAGAAGTAAGTTGCAAAAACTGGGTCATTTCGAAATCATAACCATATTCTCATCACAACTCAATTCCCATTCAGCAATTCTGTCCGCCCTGAATGACAACGATTAGCCAATCATTTCAGAGGTCATTTAAGTCTTAAAGCTACAGTAGCAGTGTCTCAACTCTTTAGAGAGACTAATTCGACTGCATCACAGAAATGCTTTAATGTAGAGCGAATCTAGACTTAAAGCACATGAGATCAGTGCGTGAGATCTGTTGAACACGTCAGAAAAGTGTTTGGATTCCAGCGTTCAGAGCTGCGTGTAACTCAGTTTCTTACTGAGTGTGAGATTAGTGGGTGATGGGCTGCAGTCTGTCTGACTCACACACATTCTGCTTCTCTTCCTGTTCAAGATTTTCCAGATGCTTCATGAGACGCAGACCGCATCTGTGCCAAGCAACTCGCTTTATTCTGTGCAAATACTAACTACACTCTAACACATTTTTTTCCAAAGGTGTACAACTTGTACTTTTTGCTGTTCTACTAACTTACTCACTTTTATACTTTCTTGGTAAAAATGTAGTGGCAATTTCTAAATGAGAATTGTTTCAGATTCAGATTGTTTTCAGAATCTCCCGCCGATCGCTCTTTCTCTCTCGGCTTAATCCTTTGTCATACCTTCTGATTGGCCTTTTCTTGTCTCTCCTTCATCTCTGTGACTGCTTTTTTCCCCTCTTCCATTTCTCTAAGTGCATGCAGAGTATTTATGAGTGCTTGTGCGGTGGCGTCAGGGAATGATGAGCTTTCCAGACTCAGAGTTGAGCTCATTTCCCCACAGACTCACTCAGCTCTCTCAAGTCCTCCTAACTCAGAAATACCAAAAAAAGGGATTCTCCTTGCCTGGCCACTGGCAGATTTCAGGAATGCCACTGCCAGATTGTGATGACATTTACGTTTATCTGGAAGTGTGGGACTTATGATGAATTATATAAAGCAACCTACATTCATAGTACTGCATAACTTTAATCAGTTCATGCATTCTCTGGGAATCGAACCCATCTTGCTCTATTGTCTCAAAATGCATAAATGCATAAAATGTAGTTTAAATATTTCCATGGAAAATGAGAAAAAGAGTTGAACTGCCACTGAAATTAACATACTTTAATCAAACACATCCAACAAAATAGTCTTTACGTTGTAAAAAAGAAAAGGAAAAAAATAAGTTTACTCAACTCAAATATCTGTTTTCATGTAGTACAACTTAACATTTTATGTTGACAAAACTTTTTTTTTACAGTGGTGGAAAAAAATCTGTAGTTCATATAATTTATAAAAAACTATAATTTTTATTATTATATATATTAATGTTATAACAGCTCAACATGTCTCCAATGCACTTTAATAGTATAATAAAATAATTGACAATAGTTATTCTGTATTAATAACATTGTATACACAGTATGTCTTCAACACACTTTAATTATGTGTTAATATTCAATATTTAATTAATTTTTAATATTTAATATTTAAACGTTTTTCCTGTTGCGTTGTGGACTGAATTCAATTTAAATAAAATAACAATACATAATATTGTTGTATTTATTACTGAGATTAATAACAAAACATTTGTTCCATCATTTTCAAGTTTTGTTTTTTATTTATTAACAAAAAGACCCTCTTAACATTTTGTATATTTTTTCTATTCAATCCACTTGTTTTCTTTTTTTTTTCCATTTATTTTCTAATTAATTTATTTTTTGTTTTATGTACAAAAAGTATGCCAAAAATATTTGTAAAAAAATTAAATCAAGAAGGATTTTCTAGACAAGTAAAAAAAACAAGTCACAATTAAGTGAGTTTTTGCTTAGAACAAGCAAAATAATTATTATAAAAAATTATTTCAAACAGAAAACAAGAATATTTTTCTTACCCCATTGGCAGATTATTTTGCCTGTTTCAAGCAAAAACACGTTTAATTTTGACTTGTTTTTTTTCTGAAAACAAGATGATTTTTACCCATCTAGAAAATCGTTCTTGATTTAAGAATTTTTAGATATTTTGGTTGCAAACAAGACAAAAAATCAGAAAGAAAAGCATTTTTTGCCGTATAACCGGGACTTGCTTTCTCAAACCTTTAAAGTACATGAAATATCCATTTATCTTATGCCTCTAAATCACAGCAGATGTTTAGACACGTGGCCTAGTTTACAAAAGAAAGTGTAGTGCCTTCAGATTGCTTCTCCTCTGAAAGCACTTTCATTTATCCATTGCTAAATGTCTTTATTCAAAGCAACTTACATTGCATTTAAACAGTTTGATCAGTTTGTGTTTTTGAAGAATTAAACCCATGATTTTGGCATTGCAAGTGCTCCGCTTTACTAGTTGAGTTACAATGAACACGCTCAAAAAACCCACAAAACAAAAGAAAACCGTGTGTTTGCTACTGAAATGAATTAATGCTAACAGAACGACAAACAAGACACAGAACAAAACAAGACGGCAAAGCCAGGGAATGTTGAACAATGTATTAGAGCAGAAATGGAAAAGCTCTTTTTCAGATGTTTCTCTGGGCAGAGGTTTCCGATGTTGAAAATGTTTGCCAAAGCGACTGGAACTTGCGTCTGGATGAGACTGAAGAATAGCCCTGAAAAAACACATCTGTCCTGTGTTCAGCCTGATGTAGTGTACAAGTGTTTTCAAAGCTTGTGTTAGCACAACTAATACATCTAATAATCACCAAATTTAATGCTTTTCAGCATTCACTTTGAGTCTGTTTGAGGTGTTTTTATTTCCAAAGACTCTTTTCTCTTTAGTAGGTCTGTCATGAGTTCCAGCTGCCGTTTGCACATTGTCTGTAGTCTGGGTAGAACTCGGTCATATTTTCCATTCTGTTTCTTTCTTGTTTTGTCACTTTCTCTCTCTGACTAGGGACGAAGGAGGGATTGAACTTGGAGGAGGAGAAGACTTAAGTAGGTGTGTCTACAGAGACTAAACTCAGCCGTTAATGAGAATAAGATGGACTCTGAGAGAGAAACTGTGTCATATACACTAATGCTCAAAACTTTGGGGTCAGTGTAATAATTAATGCTTCTATTCATCACTGATGCATTCAAACGATGAAAAGTGACAGTTAAGACATTTAGAATGTTGCAAACGTTTTCTATTTCAAATTTGATTCATCAAAGAATCTTGAAACAATGTATCACAGTTTCCACAAAAATATTTGTAGCATTGCTAATAATCAGAAATGTTTTTTGAGAACCAAATCAGCATATTAATGTGATTTCTGAAGGATCATGTGACACTGAAGACTGAAGTAATGATGCTGAAAATACAGCTTTGATCACAGAAATAAATTACAGTTTGACAGATATTCACATAGAAAACAAGTATTTTAAATAGTAATAATATTTCACATTTTTACTGCATTTTGATCAAATAAATGCAGCCTTGATGAGCAGAAGAAGCTTCTTTCAAAAACATTTTGACTTTTGAAAACGGTTTGTTTGTTTTCAGATGTTGAATTGCTTATTTCACTTACTTCATTTTAGTTTTAAATATAAATCTTTCAAGATTTAGCTAGATTTATCCTTAAAACAAGACAAAATATAGATTTGTGATGTACAAAAGTGCTATATACTTTATACTTAACCCTCTGGTTGTGTTCAAGCCAAATTGAACCAGAAAATATTTCTTTTTCCTGAAAATAATAGTTAACATTATCGCATTGGACTCAAACTTTCGGACTTTGTTTACACAAGTTATAAGTACTTACTTTTCTTTTTTCTTTTTTTTTCTATTTAATTTTAATAATGTTTTATCTCACATTGTGAACATTTGTTATAAAAAAAATGCTTTTTCACTCAAAAACGAGGTGCCTACTTGCAGATAAATGAGGCTTACAGTTAATCAGATGCAAATAGAAACACAAAACCAGTCCTAAATGAAAGAAAACAAGTTGACAAAAAGATTGAATCCAATATTTGGTGAAAATAAAGCATTATGACAGATTTATAAGCAATTGTTTGGAGTCCGGTCATTTTTGACCCAGGAACACCACAAGTGTGACTTTTTGCAATTTTAAACAAAATAAAAGCTTTTAAAAGCAAACTTCCTGATTAAACATTACATCACACTAGTGTGAGAAACAGTGCACATTTTAATAATGTTTTATCTCATATTGTGAAAATTATTCATAATTTTTTTTTCACTCAAAAACGAGGTGCCTACTTTCAGATAAATGAGGCCTACCATTAATCAGATGCAAGTAGAAACACAAAACCAGTCCTAAATGAAAGAAAACAAGTTGACAAAAAGATTGATTACAATATTTGGTGATTTATAGATTTATAAGCAGTTGTTTGGAGTCACAACCAGAGGGTGAACCAGGCCTACAAGTGAAAACTGCCTTGTATTCAACTGTTTATAATTATTATTAAGCAGGTTTTCTTTTACAGGTAAAATGGGCCAGAAATGAAGTTTAACACA
This sequence comes from Garra rufa, assembly GCF_049309525.1. Taxonomy (NCBI): domain Eukaryota; kingdom Metazoa; phylum Chordata; class Actinopteri; order Cypriniformes; family Cyprinidae; genus Garra; species Garra rufa. The sequence continues at coordinate 1,042,300 of NC_133382.1, forward strand.
CTGACTAAATTGCAAAATGAGTGCATAATCATAGTCAGTGCTCACTGGGCCAGCAGAATGACAAAAAACAGGTTGAGAAGAAAAGATATTAAGTGCAAAAAACTGTGAAAACCATCAGTAACCAGTGCCACTGCAAACTGCCAGGAGTCTCTAAAAGTTCAAGGTTTCAGATAGTGAGTCCTAAAACATGACCACCACTTAATATGAATCTCAGGCTGAAGTGTTGTGAAATACATGAAGACTGTTCAAAGGCTTTATAGACAGATAGGTCGAGAATGGCTCTTGAGGGACCAGCACAGGACTGTTTGATGAATTCATCTTCCAGAATCTGCATGGCAGAAGGTTATAGGAGTTTATCTCAATACATAAAATATGCATTAAATGGTTATTTAAATACAGAAAATACAGGACTGTAATGGCAAGAGAAAGCAATGTAGACTATAGCACTTATCAGGACTATAGCTATGCTTCTGTCCTCTGCCATGTTTAAAGTTTATGGCTTGGAAGCTCGGGTATCAAAATTATCTCTGAGTTTTCCAGTTGTAAATAGTACTTGAGAGGCTGTTCATGTCCAATTTCTGACTAGGAAACTCAGACAGGTCTTCAGACTCACTAGAAACGTCCAGGCAGGTGTGCTGGACCTGTTTCAGCCGCTGAATAAAAATGAAGGAAAACAAAACTAATTGTGACTTTTTGTCTCACAATTTGAACTTAAGGTCCAACTCTAACTATTAACTACAACTTTCTCATTAACACATTCATAATTTGCTGCTTATTAATACTAAAGGAGGTTGTTAAGATTAGGTATGGAGTAGGATTAAGAGATCTAGAATATGCTTATACAGAATAAGGCATTAATATGTGCTTTATAAGCACTAATAAACAGCTGATATACTAGTAATATGCATGCTTGTTAATAATGAGAATTGTTACTCTAACTTTTTTCTCTCAGTTGTGTTTACATCTCACAATTAAGTCTTTTTTTGCCATTAACTCTTGCAATTGTAAGAAAATATTCTGTGTTTTGACAGAATTGGAGTTATAAAGTCTGAATTGTGTGATATAAAGTTGCAGTTGCATGTTATATAAGATAAACTCACAATCGTAAGAAAAATGTCAATTTTTTTTGCAAGTTTACATCTCGCAATTCCATGAAAAAGGAGATGTAAACAACCAATTCCGACCTTTTTTCTTGCAATTCTGATGACTCTTCTCTGTATTGGAAGATAAACTTGCAACTGCAAGTTATAAAATACAATTCTGAGGGAAAAAATGACGGACAATTTTCCATTGCAAGTTTATATGTCACAATTCAGAGAAAACAATAGAATTGTGCATTTGAATCAAAAATCTGAAAAGAAAAAAAAATCTGAATTTTGAGATAAAAAGTTGCAATTATCTTTTTTATTTTTTATTGCCAAAAAAAGTTACTTTTAAATGTAATGTGTTACAATATTGAGTTACTCCCTAAAAAAGTAACTATTTATGTTACTTAGTTACTTTTTATTGAAAGTAATGCGCTTCGTTACTTTCGCGTTACTTTTTAAATCTGGGCAGGGCTTGCTTGTTTGTTTTTAATATAAAAAGTTGTATTTTTGTCAAATGTAAAAGCCTTTTCACACCAAAAGCCTCAGGCTTCGAGAAAAATTAATTGACGTCTGTACAGTAGACCGCAGAAGAAAAATTCAACTCTTTAGCAATAAAAAAGAAGGAAAACAAATGTTAGATTATCTTGAGTAATTTTTGCTTATTAGTATGGATGAATTGGATCATCGAAGATTAATAAAATTGGATTAAATACATAAAGGATATTTGTTTTATTTGACATATTTAATTATTGCAGGTTTGCTTGAATTTCACTGTTTTTATTCATTTTGAAGAACACTGTATCTGTTTTTTAGTGAGTGAGATGAATTAATGCATGTTCACATTTATTCTAGAACTAAAGGAACATCTTACTCACAATTTCTCTCAACATGGGGACAGGAGAGCTTTTAATCAATAAATGAGGGGAAAAGTAACTCAGATATTTTCTTGTCAATTAAAAAGTAGTGCATTACTTTACTAGTTACTTGGAAAAAGTAATATTATTACATAACTTGCGTTACCCCCAACACTGACAGATGACTTTATTTTGCTATCCTCACTTGCATAAATGATCTTTAGTCTCCTAAATGTATCTGTCCTAACATTTTTTAAAAAATAAGTCATGTATTTCACAACACTTCACTTGCATGAATATATGACAGTGATAATTAACACAAAGGCCTTTAGACATCTAGCCCCAGTCTCTAATAGTAACTTTTTATCTAAAAATTCAGACTTTTTTTGCAATTGTAAGAATTGCAGTTGCAAGGTTATCTTCCAATACTTAATTGCAAGAAAAAAAGTCAGAATTGGGAGTTCTCACGGAATTGCGAGATAAACTTGCAATTGACTTTTTTCTTACAATTGTGAGTTTGTTTTTATAACATGCAACTGCAACTTAATATCACATAATTCTGACTTTATAACTCCAATTCTGACAAAAAAAGAATTCTTTCTTCAGTAAAGAAATTATTTTTCAGGATTTCTCACATAGTGAACTTCAATAGTGTCTGCGAATTTGAACTTGAAATGCAGTTTAAATGCAGCTTCAAAGGACTCTAAACGATCCCAGCTGAGGAATAAGTGTCTTATCTAGTGAAACAATTGGTTATTTTCAAAAAAAAAAAAAATTCAATTTATATACTTCTTAACCTCAAATGCTCAACTTGTCTAGCTCTGCGTGAACTGTGTATTCCGGTTCAAGACAGTTAGGGTAGGTATATATAACTTGCAGTTGCAAATTTATCTTCCAATCCTGAGAAAAGAAGTCAGAATTGTAAGAAAAACAGTCAGAATTTGGAGCTTTCACGAAATTGCGAGATGTAAACTGCAATTGACTTTTTTCTTACGATTGCGAGTTTGTCTTTATAACATGCAACTGCAACTTTATATCGCATAATTCTGACTTTATAACTGCAATTCTGACAAAAAAGAATATTTTCTTGTGACAAAATGTATTATAAATGTAATATTTGATTCTCTGTTTTACTTCATACTTCACAATGTAGATTTGTATGCATTCACGGTACAGTGCTAAACGTTTGAACAAAATGAGAAAAGCTCTTTACGATCTGTGCTTTGGTGGTCTGAGTTTGGGTGGGTCAGAGGAGGGCCATGTGACACCATCCATGAGGTCTGTTTTCTCCTCCTCCGCACTTTTTTTCCACAGTTCCTCTGTTGGTGACGTGGTTTGAGAAAAGCGTGCAGTGACCTGGTAATGAGTTAATTTCACACAGTCTTTCATTAACTGTGTCAGCTTCCTTCCAGTTTTGGAACCGGAGAAGATTCTCAAATGCAGAAAGAATAACAAGAGATGCTTTTGTCTAGTGGCATCCACCGCTAACTCCGAGACAGTAAAATACGTGCCTGAGAGCTGAAATGAAGGGCTGTGTTGGGCTTACTATACAGTCTGTCTAAAGACAGAGCCAGTGAAAGCCGTGTGATTACAAAATGACTACATATCACAATGATTCCAGCCTTCCACAGTGCAAGATTGCCATGCAATCGGAAGGCCTTCCACCCTGTAATCACCGTAATGTCTTTTTGATTCAATGCATATTTTATTGCATATCACAAGGAATACTGAACTGAAGGTGGCAGCATGAAGACACTTGTTGAAGGAGATATGTAGAGTTTGCCCTCAGGTGTTTGTCTAAGATTAACTTCTCTTTATCAGTCCACGTCTTCAGAGTGTGAATGCAATTCCAGATTGGCCTGAAAAATCGTTGACTATCAGGACTAAGACTGTTCAAGCTATTTAGCCGTTTTAAGCTGAAGCTTCGAAGCCTGAAGCAAGAAATGACGACCGGAATCTGATCTCCCAGATTCCCGGCCGCGTAACCTTTAGACGGCCTGAGGATACAGATTGCTTCTTGGGGAGTGAAGGGGTGGAGAACAGGAGGGGGAAAAGAGAGAGTGGGTGGATCAGGGTAAACGGCCTTGTTGACATCAATGAACAGTTGAAAAGAAAACAGAATGTGAAAGCAGAAATACTGATTATGATTTGAGGCTTTCGTGGTTTTAACTGAGATATTTTGCACTACAATTGCTCTTGTGAAAAAGAAGTGTGTTTTAAGGATTAGTTCACCTCCAAAACAAAACTGTATTCCCATTCTCAAGTTGTTCATGTCTTTCTTTCTTCAGTCGTAAAGAAATTATATTTCTGGATTTCTCTCCATATAGTGGACTTCTATGGTGTCCACATGTTTGAACTTCCAAAATGCAGTTTAAGTGCAGCTTCAAAGGACTCTAAACGACCCCAGTTGAGGAAGAAGGATCTTATCTAGCCAAAAGATTGGTTATTTGCTAAAACAAATTTTCAATTTATACACTTTTTAACCTCACATGCTCGTCTTGTCTAGCTCTGCGATGCGTATTCCGGTTCAAGACAGTTAGGGTACGTCAACAAACTCCCATCTCACTTTCTCCTCCAACTTCAAAATTGTCCTACATCACTGTTTTTCCTTTATTTTATGAAGGGTGTTTGATCTTCTTTGCATGTTCAGTTTGTAAACGCTTGGTCGGTACTTCTGTAGGGTGATTTTGAACTTGAAGGAAAAATGAGATGGGAGTTTGTTGACATACCCTAACTGTCTTGAACAGGAATACAGAGAGTTCACACAGAGCTAGACAAGACAAGCATTTGAGGTTAAAAAGTATATAAATTGTAATTTTTTTAGAAAACAACCAATCATTTCGCTAGATAAGACCCTTTGAAGCTGCATTTAAACTGCATTTTGGAAGTTCAAACTTGGGGCACCATAGAAGTCCACTATATGGAGAGCAATCCTGAAATGTTTTCCTCAAAAAACATAATTTCTGTACGACTGAAGAAAGAAAGACCTGAACATTTTGAATGACATAGGGTTGAGTAAATTATCTAGCAATTTTTGTTCTGAAAGTGAACTTCTCTGTACTTCAATTCTTAGAAGTATATTTTTTAAATGTGTAGGCCTACTTGCAGGTAACATAATACCAATGAAATAAAAGGTCACTTAGAGAGAGTACACACCTTTAAAAAGTGCACTTTATAATGTCAAAATAAAGGTTTTTCTTAAAAGAACACTTTAAATCATGAATTGTCATCCTTTGTAGAAGTACACTCTTAAAAATAAAGGAGCTTTAAAAGGCTCTTCACAGCGATGCCATAGAAAAAACATTTTTGGTTCCAGAAAGAACCATTCAGTCAAAGGTTCTTTTAAAAAAAACATCTCTTTCTTACTTTTTTATAATCTGAAGAACCTTCTTTCGCCACAAAGAACCTTTTGTGAAACAGAAAGGTTCTTCAGATGTTAAAAGTTCTTTACCAGTCATAAGGGTATTTTTTCTCCATTGATGGATGGTTTGTTAGGATAGGACAATATTTGGCCGAGATACAACTATTTAAAAAAAAAAAATCTGGAATTTGAGGGTGCAAAACATTCAAATATTGAGAAAATCACCATTAAAGTTGTCCAAATGAAGTTTTTAGCAATGCATATTACTAATCAAAAAGTAAGTTTTGCTATATTTACAGCAGGAAATTTACAAAATATCTTCATAGAACATGATGTTTACTTAATATCCTAATGATTTTTGGCATAAAAGAAAAAACATTTTTTCATTTTGAGCCATAAAAAGACTGGTTTTGCTCCAGGGTCACATATTTTAAATGCACTTTACCATTATGAAACATACAAGTTTCAATAAATGATATTAAAGTGTGTTTTAGTGTACCATAAATGCGTGTCAGTACACTCAGCAGACAAGATGTATTTAATATATTTTTTAAAAGTTAGTAAATTTCACAAACAATTACAAAAAACTGGCAAGTAGCACATATAAATAAATATTAAATATTGAAGTATTTTCTTCTAAAATGCATTCCAATAATCTTTGTTTTATTTACAATGTCATCATATTTTTCAGTAATTCCTGCTTAAGTGGGTCAAAAACACTATTTAAGGTCAACTAACTGCATTTAATATAAATTTAAACTATAATACATTTACATGTAATTGTAAACAACATGCATTTTAGTGTTTGAAAACAATTTAAGTATATTCATTTATAGTGTATTATTTCTGTCCTAAGCACTCTTTTTATAAGTATGCCAAACTGTACTTTTTTAACAAGCTTGTAAAAAACATTTTACTCTAGCAAAACACTAAATGCCAACAAAACACTCAATTCATTTTCAAATTCATTCAAGTTTTTTTTTTTTTTTCATAAGTATGCAGTATGTTAGAATAACTCGCAGAGCTTCTGGAATGCTTTAGAGTGGGGTTGAACATTTTGCAAACAAAAGCTGGACACGTTTCAGGAAAGCATTAGTCAGACACAGCATCACCAGCGAAGACGTCTGGTTTCAGAGTCCACGTTTCAACTCTATTTTATGTTTAAATGTAGCACAGGCCATGCATTTTCAATCTCAAATCTTGTGGAGTTCAACTTAAATGCTCATTCAGTGTCTAAAATCCAAGTTATTTGGATCAGAAGTCACAGCATTCGTAATCCAGCAGACATTTTCTAAACAACTGCGCAACCGCTGAAGTATTCTCTTGCGATCTGTGACGTGCGCTCAAACCTTTAGATCTGGACATTAGGAACAGCAAAGTGAGGGAAAGGAAAGATGAAGCCAGGACTGAGTGAAGAAAGGAACTAGGTTTGGAGTGGATGGTCTCTCTCAGCGCTTCAGCTGCAGCAAGTAGAAACATGTGTTTGATGTGTTTCATGGCTGTGCTTGTAAAAGAGAATGGCTGAGGAATTCCCAGCACCTCCCTGTGTACTAAACACTATCCTAAAATACCACTTCAGAACATATGTCACCTCCACGACTTTATTTTATCCGATTGAGGTACTGAAAATGTTGACTTTGTTTTCACCTATAGGAGAAACATTTGATCAAAGTCAAACTCTCTTTGATTGACAGCAGCCAATGGTGTAAGTCTGGGGGGGCGGAGCTAATTTGTCTGACCAATGGAGGCTAGGAGGCGTGTTCTGGGGAAGCTTTGTTTTCTTTTTTTAATGTAGGATACATTTACACAATGATGTACTAAAAATGGAATATTTGTTGCATTTTTGAAAAGTTTCACATACGGACAAACAACCTCAAAATGATCCCCATTCGCACAGATTCGTAAAAGCGAGTAAAACGCCAGTAGATAGTGATGTCACTTTTTAAAGAAATACTACACTTTTGCGCACATATGCATTCCTATAGATTGAATATTTAAAATGCATGCACATGACATCTTGCACGCACATGCATTTTTGCATGAAGATGGTATGGAAGCCCGTTTCCGCCACTGAATAAAAAATAAAAAGGTAATTGCAACTTTTTATCACACAATTCTGACTTCTTTTCTCAGAACTGTTAAATGCACAATTGCAAGTTATAAAGTCAGAATTGCTTGATTTAAAGTCAGAATTGTGGTATATAAACTCACAGTTGTGGGAAATAAAGTCAGAATTGCGAGATATAAACTCGCAATTGTATTCTAAAAGTTTGAGGAGATAAAAAGACTGATGTTCATAGAATTGTGAGTTTATATCTTGGAATTCTGACTTAATAACTCACAACTGAGTTAATATCACGCAGTTTTGACTTTATTTCTCAGAATTGTTTGTTGATAAATAACATGCAACTTTTTATCTCACAATTCTGACTTTTTTTCTCACAATTGCAAGTTTACATCTCACATCTGCGAGATATAAACTCACAATTCTGACTTTTTTCTCAGAACTGTGAGATATACGCACAATTTTAAGTTATAAAGTCAGAATTGCAAGATATTAACTCACAATTCTGACTTTTTTTTTCTCCTCACAATTGCGAGTTTACATCTCACAGTTGTGATTTTTTTCTCAGTACTGTGAGATAAACGCACAATTGTGAGGTCTAAAGTCAGAATTGTGATATATAATCTCACAATTATGACTTTTTTCTCACAGTTTGGACTTTTTTCTCAGAATTGTGGGATATAAACTCGCAATTGAGTGGTTTTTGAGGAGAAAAAAAACTGATATGTTCACCGAATTCTGACTTTAAAACTCGCAATTTTGAGTTTATATCATGCAATTGCGACTTTATTTAATATCACACAATTCTGAGTTTATTTCTTAGAATTGCAAGTTTATATCTCGGAATTCTGACTTTAAAACTCACAATTTTGAGCTTATACCATGCAATTGCGATTTTATTTAATATCACACAATTCTGACTTTATTTCTCAGAATATCGCCAAAAAACCTTGCAATTGTTAGTTTGTATCATGCAATTGCAGCTTTATTTAATATCACGCAATTAATACCATGCACTCTGAAACCCATTTTCAAAAATGTTAATTTTCAGACTGTCATGTAACGGAATGGCCAAAACATGTGAAATGTTTTCAGTTTTTAGGTAAAAACTCTTGTGTGAACGTATCCTCAGTTTGGCAAAGTGTTTATAGTGACTGTTTTAAAATTTATTACAAAAGTCTGAACTGATGAAAGAAAACAGACCAAGTAACTGGCAATATTGTGTGCAAAATTAACTCAGTGAAGTTAATCAGTATTTCCTACTTTGTTTATTGAAATCAATAACACATTTACAATCATGCAGGATATCAGTGAATCATGCTTTAAGTGATATTGCTGAATGTACTGACAATATTGCAGAAACATTTTCTCCACTCCAGTTGTTGAGGTCTTTTTCCCATTCATGTTAGTTTGCAAACTAGTCAAGTTTTGAGCAAATCTGCAAAAGCTGTTGTTTTTATAAAAGTATGAGGTTATTGAAAGTGTTATAATAATAGTGCTATAATACTTTAACAGCATAAAACTTCAAATGCAAAGCTAGAAGACTGTTAAATTATGTTTTCAAATCTATCCAATCTAATCTATCTGGAGTCAGTCATTAGCAAACTGGAGAAAGCCTTTATGATTTCAAACAATATGTAAAACAATTTTCTGTCATTTTGTATTGTCTTTTAATCAGTGAGCTAATTTGCTGTCTGTTATCAGCATTTTGTTGAACATTCAGATTGAGCCACTTTTTGTCGAGCGGTTCTGGGATAGAAGGTTTACCAGTGCTTTATGTTTTCTACAATAAGAACCATTGACTTCATGAAGATTGGCGTGCAAGTTTAATCAGAGACAAATGTGTTTCAGATTTCACTGACTATCGGCTGGTGTAGTTGTTTGTATATCGTTTTTGGTAGCTGTTTGCTTGTTTGTGTCCTTGTTATTTCAATTTGATCTGAAAGTGTGTTTTGGCTCGATGTGATCAGCGTTTGACTGGCAGTCTTGTTTGGTTTCTGGTGAATGTGGAAAAACAATGCAGCTGTATTAATGGTTGAGTTCGGGTCAAAAAAACACTAGTTAACATTATCACATTGGACTCAAACTTCCTGACATAATTTTTTTTACATTTTGGTTATTTTCTGTGGGTTTTATTTCACAATGGTCAAATTTAACAGGGGACAGCATAAGTTTTACTATGTGCCCATTTTCAGAAAATGAAAGCACTTATAAATGAAGCTCCTGTTTTTTGTCTTCCCATCTTCCCCATTCACTTTCAAATCAATGGCCGGTCATTTTTGACAAGTTTTGAAAATTTGTACAAAATTTAAGCAATTAAAAGCAAACATCTTAAATTACACTAGTGTGAGAAACAGTGCAAATTTTTATAATTTATCTCCTATTGTAAGAAGTATTCATAAAAAATGCTTTTTTCACTCAAAAACGAGGTACCTACTTTGGGATAAATGAGGCCTAAGATTACTCAGATGCAAATAGAAACACAAAACCAGTCCTAAATGAGAGAAAACAAGTTAAGAAAAATATTGAATCCAATATTAGGTGAAAAAATATCATAATGAGAGATTTATAAGCAATTATTTGGAGTCCGGTCATTTTTGACCCGGGAACACCACAAGTGTGACTTTTTGCTATTTTGTTCGAAAATAAAGCAATTAAAAGCAAACTTCCTGATTAAACATTTAAAGCACACTAGTGTGAAAAACAGTGCAAATTTTAATAATTTTATTATCTCATATTGTAAAAATTATTCATAAAAAATGCTTTTTTCACTCAAAAACGAGGTACCTACCTTGGGATAAATGAGGCCTACGATTAATCAGATGCAAATAGAAACACAAAACCAGTCCTAAATGAAAGAAAACAAGTTGACAAAAAGATTGAATCCAATATTTACTGATAATATAGCATAATGAGAGATTTATAAGCAATTGTTTGGAGTCCGATCATTTTTGACCCGGGAACACCACAAGAGTGACTTTTTGCAATTTTGTACAAAATAAAAGCAATTAAAAGCAAACTTCCTGATTAAACATTTAAAGCACACTAGTGTGAAAAACAGTGCAAATTTTAATAATTTTTTAACTCATATTGTAAAAATTATTCATAAAAAATGCTTTTTTCACTCAAAAACGAGGTACCTACCTTGGGATAAATGAGGCCTACGATTAATCAGATGCAAATAGAAACACAAAACCAGTCCTAAATGAAAGAAAACAAGTTGACAAAAAGATTGAATCCAATATTTGATGATAAAATATCATAATGAGCGATTTATAAGCAATTGTTTGGAGTCCGATCATTTTTGACCCGGGAATACCTCAAGTGTGACTTTTTGCAATTTTGTACAAAATTAAAGCAATTAATAGCAAACTTCCTGATTAAACATTTAAAGCACACTAGTGTGAAAAACAGTGCAAATTTTAATAATTTTTATCTCATATTGTAAAAATTATTCATAAAAAATACTTTTTTCACTTAAAAAATGAGGCACCTACTTTCAGATAAATGAGGCCTACGATTACTCAGATGCAAATAGAAACACAAAACCAGTCCTAAATGAAAAAAAACAAGTTGACAAAAAGTTGAATCCAATATTTGATGATAAAATATCATAATGAGAGATTTATAAGCAATTGTTTGGAGTCCAGTCATTTTTTGACTGGGAACACCACAAGTGTGACTAGGATCTGAACACAACCAGAGGGTTAAGGGTGAAAGTTGACTTTTTAGTCATATTTTAAGTATCTGAACCTTAAAGTAATGGTTCAGACACCTGGTTCAGAGAAGGCTATCTAACTGTGCTGGTTTTGTATATTCTCCATCTGGACCGCCGGTCAGATTTCTGCCAGACATTCGCCACAGAGGCGCATATTACTGCAGCTCCTGTAAAACAAAAACACTGAAAATTACCACTTCTGTTTAAACCTCGCCCTGCCCCATCGCCACTGTCTTTCCCATCAGTCAATAAAACCTTCGCACTATCGGGAAAGCTAGTTAATATGGGGAAAAATGATTGTATGTTGTTATACAGGGATGAACTGATTAGGCTTAGAATTCAATTAATAATAATCATGATGGGAATAATAATGATGATTTAGTATGCATGTACAAACGCACAAAATAATACTGAAACAATGCCATAGAAGAACCTTTTTTGACTAAATGGTTCCATAAATAACTTTTAACATCTGAAGAACTTTTCTGTTTCACAAAAGGTTCTTCAGGACAAAAGAAGGTTCTTCAGATTATAAAAAGGTAAGAAAGAGATGGTTCTTTGACTGAATGGTTCTTTGTGAAACCAAAAATGGTTCTTCTATGGCATGGCTTCGAAGAACCCTTCAAAGCACCTCTATTTTTCATGTAAGTAAGCATGTAAGTAAGTAAATAAATAAAACGCAGCATTTTCTTATTCACACCACATTATTTTCATAAAATAAATGGCTCATTACTCTAAAATCTCTGTTATTGTTAAAAAAAAGCTGAGCTATTGTTGGGGTTTTGCAAAATATAATTACAGTGAAACAATAAAAACCTTATTAGAGTTTGTTAGCATGCAGTCAAATAAAAGAAAATTAAAAATAAATGACAGATGAGTGCAATTACATTTCACCAAGATGCATTTGATGTTGATTTTATTAAAAGCTATAAAGAGGAACCACAATATATTAGGTTATGTTTTTTTAGTTTGGAAGTCAGTAAGATTTAGTTGAATATTTTTATTCAGCAAGGATGCATTAAATTGATTAAAAGTGACAGTAAATTCATATTATGTTGCAAAATATTTCTATTTCAAATAAATGCTGTTCTTTCGAACTTTTTGATATATTAAATAATCATAATAGATAAAATGTATCAGTTTCCACAAAAATATTGTGCTGCAAATCAGCATATTAGAATGATTTCTGAAGGATCAAGTGATGCTAGAAATTTTTGTTAAACTGCAGTAATATTTCATGATGATGATACTTTTATATGAAAACAGTGTCCTTGGCTTGAAAATAGTTGGCCATTTAGAGGCTAAAACACTTGAACGTGTCACTCAATCCATGAAGCATCTGCTTTACAAGTGTTCATCCAGAAGGACAAAATTACAGCTGTGTCTCGAAACCTAACAAGCTCACTCACCGTCTACTGCTGACATGCGCAATACGTGTCTGATTTGAGATATTCATCATCAGTTACAGCCTGAAATACTCATTTCATGCTGAATTAAGGACCACAATCTTGAGAGGTACTCTCTTAAAAATAAAGGTGCTTTAAAAGGTTGTTCACAGCGATGACATAGAAGAACCAGTTTTGGTTCCACAAAGAACCATTCAGTCAAAGGTTCTTTAAAGAAGCATCTCTTTCTTACCTTTTTATAATCTGAAGAACCTTCTTTCACCACAAAGAACCTTTAGCGAAACAGAAAAGGTTCTTCAGATGTTAAAGGTTCTTTATGGAACCATTTAGACAAAGAAGGTTCTTCTATGGCATCGTGAAGCACCTTTATTTTTAAGAGTATATCTCACAGTTCTGAGAAAAAAATAAAGGTGCTTTAAAAGGTTGTTCACAGCGATGCCATAGAAGAACCATTTTTGGTTCCACAAAGAACCATTCAGTCAAAGGAAATATTACTGCAGTTTAACAACGGTTTTCTTTAGTATTATTAGTGTTGAAAACAGTTGTGCTGGACAATATTTTTGTGGAAAATGATACATTTTATTTCTCGGGATTATTTAATATATCAAAAAGTTCGAAAGAACAGCATTTATTTGAAATAGAAATATTTTACAACATTATAATGATATGAATTTACTGTCACTTTTAATCAATTTAATGCATCCTTGCTGAATAAAAATATTCAACTAAATCTTACTGACGTCCAAACTAAAAAACATAACCTAATATATTGTGGTTCCTCTTTATAGCTTTTAATAAAATCAGCTGACAACATCAAATGCATCTTGGGGAAATGTAATTGCACTTGTCCCTAGTCATTTATTTGTAATTTTCTTTTATTTGAATGCATGCCAACGAACTCTAATATCAACTTTAATCCATCTCTTTCTTACCTTTTTATAATCTGAAGAACCTTCTTTTGCCACAAAGAACCTTTTCAGAGGTTAAAAGTTCTTTATGGAACCATTTAGACAAAAAAGGTTATTTTATGGCATCGTGAAGCGCCTTTATTTTTAAGAGGGTAGCTTCCAACAATTTAAAACAGTGCTGATTAAAACTGTCTTAAATTTGATTGTAAACATAATTTAACAATTTACAATGTAGCAATTTGACCATTTAAAAAAAAAAAAAGAAATACATTTAATTGTTCTGTTTAATATTATGCTTATTTCTGTTTTGAACTGGTGATAGCATAAAAAATGCATTTTGAAAAGCAGTTTTAATCTGATTTTGATAAGGCGTGTAACTAAGGTTTCTTATTTCAGTCTGACTATATAAAACCAGCATCACCATATGGTTTTCCTGGGATAGGATCCACTCTGTGAGTTTATATCATGCAATTGCGACTTTATTTAGTGTCATGCAATAAAAAATATACCTATTATAATCTGAAGAAAAAGAACCTTTTGCGAAACAGAAAGGTTCTCCAGGTTTTAAAGGTTCTTTATGGAACCATTTAGACTAAAAGGGTTCTTTTATGGCATCGTGAAGTGGCTTAATTTTTAAGAGTGTAGCTACCAACAATTTAAGCCAAAAACTGTCTTAAATTTGATTTTAAACATAATTTAACAGAATGTAGCAATTTGACCATTAAATAAAAAAAATATATATATATATAAAAACACATTTCATTGTTCCATTCAATATTATGTCTATTTCTTTTTTGAACTGGTGATAGCATAATAAAGGGCTTTTAATCTGAGTTTTGATAAGGCATGTAACTAAGGTTTCAAATTTCAGTCTGACTATATAAAACCAGCATCACCATATGGTTTTCCTGGGATAGGATCCATCTACTCTGCTATATCCAGCCACATAATAAAAGATGATAGAAGTCTTTGCTAACGTGTGAGCCAGTCGAACATCCTGGGGCATTTGAAGACAATCCTCCGGCATGTGCATGTGTCATAAAATGCAATAATTCAACAAACCAAAAAAAAAATATATATATATATATGCTGCTCTGTTTTACCCAAGCACACTGAAAGAAATGCAGCTATTTCAACATAGTTCACATTATAGACAGATTTTCATGTTTACCTGATATTATTAGTAGCAGAACCTTTACATGCTGCGTTTAACCTATCTATTGCACTGTTTAGAAATGGTGATAGTGAGCATGCAGTAAATGTTTAAACGTAAAGAGAAAGGAGGTCAGACAGGGCCATGGCTCTTAAAGTTGCAACGTGTCCACAGAGCAATGAGTATGGTTTGATATGATGCCAGATGTTCTTCTGTCTCTCTCTCACTCTCTGGCTCTCTGTTTGTCTCTGTCTTCTCTCTGCTTAACATGTTGCATATGGATAAGCCAATGGCTCACAGCTTTGCTCATATGTTCAGGCATGCAGTGGACATTTGCACAAATATTCATGTTATGTTGCTCTATGGATATAACATTAAACATTATTTGATAACTGTGGCACCAGCTGCGCCGTTTGTGTACTGCCTTGTGAAAGGATGAATCATTTGTTTACATTTTGATTTTAGCTGAAGTTTACACTTTGTGTGCAACGTTTTAAAATTATAAATATGTAGCTTTTAAGATTTATTTTAGTTTTTAGTTTGATGCTTTAGTACTTAAATCAAAATGAGAAACCTTGCCTTGTTAACTAGCTAAAATATTTTTTTTTTAGATAATGATGTAGTTTTTTTTTATTTTAGTTAACAATTATAATCCTGAGACTATTCTTAAAAAAGAATAAATAAAAAGTCTGTTATTAACTTTTAGGAGTCATCAAAGGAGCAAGTTCTTTTCTATAATGGACTACTATGAAAATATATTTAGTGTTTTATATTATTTAGCTAATAAACTTAAATCCAGAAAGGTCCAGTTAGGCCTATATGGCCTTGTTTAAGAGATATTTCAGCCAAAAATTAAATTTCTGTCATTATTTCCTCACTTAACGACTTTCTTTTAATCTGTTAAATGCAAAGACATCTTAACAAACGTCCAAGTTGATTTTCCCTCTGTGAACACACGGGTCACCTTTGTAAACAAGATCTTTGTGTTTTACAGAAGAAATAAGAGTGATTTTTAAGGCCAAGTTCAACCAAAAATAACATTTCTGTCATCATTTACTCACTTAATGACTCTTTTTATCAGTGAAATTCAAAAGAAGATATTTTGACAGACATTCAAGTACAAAACAAGTTGATTTTCACTGTGTGAACACATCACTTTTTTAAAACAGAATCTTTTGTGTTTCACAAAAGAAATAAAGTCATGTTTAAGGGCAAACGACTTTTCTGTCATAATTTCCTCACTTAATGACTTTCTTTTTTCTGTGGAATGCAAAAGACAAATTTTTGACATTTTGAAGGATGCTAGGATCCAAAACAAGTTTCAGAACATCTACTTTTGTTTCCACATAAGAAGGTTTATAAGAATGAGTAAAAAAAAGCCTGAACTTTAACGTGAAACTACAAAGCACGATCATCTTCTGTCGACTTAAACGAATGCTTATTAGTAAAAAGCCCTGAAATGATCACATCCACAGACATCCCGAGATTGACGAAACCCAATTTGACTCCTCTTCCTCGCTGACACACTTCTCCATGTCTGAAAATGTCCACGTTGTAATGAGGACTCCAAATAGTTTGACATGTTTGAAGGCGGCCCTTCGTCTTTGGCTGAAGGAGGGACTGGCTTTGACTTGAACATGCAGCAGATATCTTGCGCACTCAGCACCTCCCCAAAACTTTGCCATATAAAAGCCAGGGTCAAACATTTGTTTAGGCAGTAGGGAGTTTCTGCTAGGGTCTGGATTGGAGTTACACAGACCGGACCCTACGTGTATGATCGAGGACAAAAACAGGATTCCCCTTGCCTCAAAGAGTCTACATGTCTAATATTTAGACATGTTCAGCTTTGTGGATATCCGGTTAGGGCTGCTGCTGGCCGCAGCGGTTCTCGTGGTGAGAGGACAAGGAGAGGATGACAGTGAGTATTATGATTTTTACTCCTGCTTTTTGCACTGATGCTTGACTCAGGAGATTGGACTCAACAGGGGGATTCACTTTACCAATCTAAAATTCTCCGGAATGTCTTGAGAAGGAAAAACGACCTTTTTATCTTCTAGAAAGTCTAAAGTTTTCATCCTGCCATACTAGGAATTCTGTTTCGTCCTCGAGCGCTTGTTTGCTCCGCGCGTGCAGATACATGTTCGGTGCGCGCTCCCGCTCACGCGCACTATAGGATGTCCTGAAGCGAAGGATGCGCTGATGGAAAAAACACGGATGAGAGTGCTTTTAATCTCACGTATGCTCTCATTTTCTTTTTGATCTGGATATAATCTTTGGATTACACTGATTTAGCATCCGCCACTGAAGAAATAGAAGTTTTAATCAGTTTTAGCCTTAAAGGCAACTAAAATACAACAATAGAATTAATGCGTTTTATGCATTGTGTTCGGTAGAGAAAACCTCTGGTTTTCATTTCAATCGTGCATGATTAATTGCGAATGATCAGGGCGTGACGGTGCTTTTGCAAGCCTCTTGCGCCACCATGCGGCTTATTATAATATTGCATGGCTTTGCAACATGATGAGGGGATGCAGGCCTTTCCCTTCATGCTCAGCACCATTGTGCACGCCCCATTTTAGCTTCAAGTACTTCCTATTTATAAAATATTAATTAAACAGCAAGTAAATCATTAATAGGACATCACATTAGATAATTATGCATGACTGTAATAATCATCTTTACTGCGCATGCATAAATCATAAATGCTCTTATTTTGTCTTTAGGTGATAAAAAGCATTATTTGTTCTTTTGAAAGTTACACAGATGTGTACGTTTTCAGATTTTGAAGTTTTCAAGTTTTTTTTAAAATAATTTAGCTACAAATTTGTCAGAAGTTCTGATCTGAAATTTCTTAGTTTTTATCAAATCAAATTTTTGTATCACTGTGGCCCCGCTGGACCTGTGGGCCCCTTGATTCATTCCCACCATGCATTCATTTTAATGAAAGCAATTGTGCTAATTGACGTTTGTCCTCCTTGCAGTCTCATTCGGTAGCTGTACATTGGACGGTCAGAATTACAACGACAAGGATGTATGGAAACCCGAGCCCTGCCAGATCTGCGTCTGCGACAGCGGGACGGTCATGTGCGACGAGGTGATCTGCGAGGATACATCCGACTGTGCCAATCCAGAGATTCCCGACGGAGAATGCTGCCCCATCTGCCCCGACGGTACACTCTCCTCCACCTTTGCTCCAGCCACACTGTCTGTCATACACCTTGCGGTCAGCTAGCTCTGTCGCCCTCAAGTGTGCGAACGCTTAACCACACGCTCTGGGAAATATCTCTCATTGGCCTGCCAATCATGAGGAGACCTGAGGAGCACAAGCATGTGGATTCTCTTTACATGGCACTGAGGGATTAAGGATGTTTTTGCCTTTTTAATGCATTTTGACTATGTGCATTAAAATATGAATACTTTTTGAATGCACATTGATGTTTTGAGCACCAATGGAAGTAATAATGTTTAAGTATAGCTTCATATATCCAGTCCTCTAAGCTTATATATATATGTATCTCTTGCCTTGATTTGCTTGATCTGTTTTAAGATACTGAAATACATTTGTATTTTATTCCATAGACGGAGACTTTGACAATGCAGGTCCTTCACCTCCAGTCACTGATCCCGTGGTTAGTGTGAATTAATTCATGGATCTCATTTTATATGTGTGTATGTGTGTTTATATGTTATTGCTTAGATATATAACTTCAGTTATTATATATAACCTCTTGAGCTATTTATTAATCACTTCAGTTGCTTTTATCAAACCATGTATAAATACTTTACACACATAATTATTATCTTTACAACAATGTGAATCTTAACATTTCTCATTTTTTATTTTTAGGGTCCTGTTGGTCCTGCTGGAGACCCAGTGAGTACAATTTTGTTTTTGAACAAGCTGCTTATTGGTATTATTGTAATTATATTTGTATTACAATCTGAGTTAGTCTAGTTCAACAAAAGAAGACCAGTTGCACATTTGTTTTTTACCGAAGTCTGCATTTACATGAAAATCAGCTGCGAATGGAAATAATTAGTGCGATTTATGGGCCACTGGAGGCTTTTAACCTGTTGACCTCTATTTGGCCTACTGACCTTTGACCTCTGTGAACTTATATGTAACATGAGAGAAGTTACAGATTGTTTTGGTCTTGCATATTACAGTTTTACTCTTTATATGGCATGCATTCTGTACCAGAGGATTGTATTTCCGTGGATTGCATTTAAATGTGAGTTAGCAAAGATATTGGCTCTCATGCATCTCCGCTTTTTCTCTCGTAGGGTCTTCCAGGATCTCCCGGCAGAGACGGTACTCCCGGAGAGGACGGACTCCCTGGACCTCCTGGTCCTCCTGGAACCCCTGGCCTGGGTGGCGGAGTAAGCAGCCCGATTTTGATCTTACAAAACTGTGAACCTGCATTGCTGTCACTATAAGTTTGAGAGAATCTCGTCAAGTTGGCTGATGTTCAGAAACATAAATCTGTAGTCTTCGTTACGTTCTACGGCCGCATGGATTATTTCCTTTAGTATTCTAAAAAAAAAAATAAAAAATAAAAAGTTCAAATAATTGAATTTAAGATCAAACAGAAGCTGGAAAAGAGCCGCACATAGCAGTTTTTCTGTAGTTCAGTACCAGCTTAAGTGAACAGCTCCTATGGAGGAATGTGGCTTGACAGGAATGAAAGTGTGCACTATGCACAGCAAAATAGCTGTATTTTAAGGGTTTGACATATCTTTGGTATATGTGGCATGTCTATGTGATTTCATAGGATGTGCAAAGTGTATTAGCTAAGACTTAGTAGCAAGTAGAAATTTATTCAATAAAGATAATCACAGAAATAATCTCAAATCCTCACTTTTTCATTTTCGTCCTCGTCTACAGTCTTTCCTTTCCCAGATGGCTTACGGCAGTGAGAAATCCAGCGGCCCTGCTCTTCCCGGACCACCTGTAAGTCTTCCTCCTTCCTGTCATGAACTCTCACTGAACAGAAAGAAATGCATTTTGCAAAAAAAAGTAGCTCATGTGCAATCTGCTCTGAAAAAGCGATCTCAAGTGATCTGGATATTCAGCAATTTTGTTTACATCTCATTTATTGTAACTCACTTTTATTATGCATTGACCTGCATCAAACAGCCTGGATCTGTTATTCAAAAACTAGTACCTTTAATGCATTTTCATGCAATGGGACTCTATTTGAAATACAGCAACTTGCATGATATAGTATTCATACTTGTTTTATACTGGTTATATTATTCCTTTCTCTATTCTAACGTTGTGTTTTCTCATTTTTAGGGCCCCATGGGTCCCCGTGGCACCCCTGGACCTGCAGGTTCACCTGTACGTCTGTTTCTAGTGTTTTACCTTACACTATAAAACATTGTTGATTTGTTAGAACAAATAAAGCAGTAATTCATTTTAGATAGTTATTCATTTTATTTTGATTATCCTAATTAAAATGGACTGTAAACCTCATGTGGCGTATTATACATTCAGTATCTGATCAGTGTTTATCTTTATGTTTTTCACAGGGCCCTCAGGGATTCACCGGCCCCCCAGGCGAGCCTGGTGAGCCTGGTTCTCCTGTGAGTAACTTCAACTTCCTTTTACTTTTGAAATTTAGTTGTCAGTATGACACAATTATGAAAGCATGCATATTTTACCTGCAGTTTGTGATTTTTCTTTCGCCGTTGTTGCTCGTAGGGTCCAATGGGTTCTCGCGGTCCCAACGGCCCTCCTGGAAAGAATGGAGAGGATGTGAGTTTTTGATTACTGCGATGAGTCAACCTAAAATCATACAGCTTTGAGTTTGTTCTTCATGCCTTTTTTGCTTTTCCTCAGGGTGAACCTGGCAAACCTGGCCGTCCTGGTGAGCGCGGTGCCTCTGGGCCCCAGGTGTGTTGTGCACATCAATACATTCATTGATATACATAAACTTCTAGCATATTGCAGACATAGTATATATGTTTAAACAATGTAGAAAGTCTTTAGAGTAAAATAATATATGATGTTTGCTCATTGGAATGAAAATAACACAATTTCCTACCAGTC
Source organism: Garra rufa (assembly GCF_049309525.1). Lineage (NCBI taxonomy): Eukaryota > Metazoa > Chordata > Actinopteri > Cypriniformes > Cyprinidae > Garra > Garra rufa. The sequence goes on from NC_133382.1 coordinate 1,062,905, forward strand.
AAATACGCAAAATGGGTCATCATAATTATATTTTTTTGCTTATTTCATAGGGTGCTCGTGGATTCCCAGGAACTCCTGGACTCCCCGGCATCAAGGGACACAGAGTGAGTATGACTGCACACATATAAAAAATTATAAATGATAAAAGATGTAAAATTATTTGATATATATATATATATATATATTATGTACATATACTTTTTTTAGCTATTAAATAAAACATTTTTATTAATATTTTAAATGTTTTATTTATTTTATTTTATTTATTGTATTGCATGTTTTTTGTGCAATACAGCTTAAAATGTTTCCATATTTTATTTTGAATTTTATTACATGCTTTTTACATGTGTTTTTCATTTTGTATGCAAAAATGCTTGGAAAACACATGTAGATATTTTGTTTTAGTTTTTAGAAGTAATGTAATGTTTAGCTATTCAATACATTTTTTTTTTTAATATTTTTAATGTTTTATTTTTATTTTATGTTTTTGTGTGTGTGTCCAATACTGCTTAAAATATTTTCATATTTTATTTTTAATTTTATTACATGCTTTTTTTACCTATGCTTTTCATTTTGTATGCAATAATGCTTGGAAAAAAATATATAGATTTTTTGTTTGTTTTTAGAAGTAATGTTTAGCTATTCACTAAAACATTTGTATTAATATTTTTAATGTTTAATTTTAATTTTTTTTGTGTGTGTGTGTGTGTGTGTGCAATACTGCTTAAACATTTTTTATATTTTATATTTTAATTGTGAATTTTATTACATGCTTTTTTCCCTATGTCTTTCATTTTGTATGCAATAATGCTTGGGAAAAAATATTTCATAATTTTAAGAATATATATATATATATATAATTTATAGAATATAATTTTTTTTCTAGTTTTTAGAAGTAATGTTTTGTTTCCTGTTATCTCTTACAGGGTTTCTCCGGTCTAGATGGAGCTAAGGGAGACTCTGGACCTGCTGGACCTAAGGTCAGAATTTAGATTTTCCTTTAATTTGTATGCTCTCATGAAGGCGGATACATTTTTTGCAGATTTTAGTCTGTGCACATGAATGCTAATGTGTCTCCTCTTTGATCACAGGGAGAGCCTGGTCTTCATGGTGAGAGCGGTGTTGCTGGTGCCATGGTGAGTGTTTCTGGATGGGATTTAAAGTAAAGTTCTTCAAAATAATGTCATTTTCTCACATTTTCCCATCTGCTTCTTTCAGGGTGCTCGTGGTTTGCCCGGCGAGAGGGGTCGCCCAGGTCCTCCTGGTCCTTCTGTAAGTGTCACATCCATGCCTTTATTATTAATTCTGACCCCCTGCTTTGATTCACCCTGTGGACTAGAAACTAGGAAACCACCCTCTGTTTTTGCATTGTCAAATATTCAACCCAAGCAACTCTGAAAGTGCTTCACAATGAGTAAACAGAACCTAACATAATCAAAACTAATTGAAACTGCGTGCAAATGTAAGCTTAAAAAACTGACTCAGTTCTGGAGGCATGAAGATAAACGCTCAAAAGCAATAGTTGTTGGTTTGTTCAAAGTTAGAATCTCCCTCCAGTGTTCAAGAGCATCATTCTGTGTCATCATGGGTTCATAAAGACGGGTGATTGTAATCTTGTCTTGTTTTCTGCAGGGTGCCCGCGGTAATGATGGCAACTCTGGTGCTGCCGGACCTCCCGTAAGTTTCTTAAGATCAATATTCTGGTAAAAAGAGTTAGTAATTGGTAGAATGTATTGCCAATTCAAGTTCAAAGTATATTTATTGATAAAAAACACAATTTAATGAACCTAGTACTCATTTTTAGATGTGAGACCGGACCAGCTTTGATTTCAGACTATACATGTAGCCTTCAAATGTTAGTTTTATGTGAAGTTTACAGTGTGGCATTAATGATGCTTTAGCTTTTTGTACAACAACATATTGTTACACTTGCTAGAGTTTTGATTAGAGCAGGATGCTCATTATTAATCATCTTCATCTGTTATAATCGCTTATTATTTTTCTCCTCCATTAGGGACCCACTGGCCCTGCTGGTCCTCCTGGATTCCCTGGTGGTGCTGGTGCTAAGGTACAAGCACACTATTATCAATTACAAATGTCTTTATGCTCATAGATTAGAGCAGCTGCCAACAGTTGATGTAATCATAAAAGTAAAGAAAAAATTTTCATTTTTGATTCAACATTTGAACACCACATTTTTCTGAAAACATACAGAAAATAATTAGTTGATTCTTTCTTGCACCCCTTGCCGTTGTGCATGTGGTCTACCAATGCAATATGCTAAATTATCATGTAAACCAGCTGGGATCGGCCTTCCGTAAACAAACTGACAAGTCTCTGTTGTCCTTTTCTCTTCTGTAGGGAGAAACTGGCACTGCTGGAGGCCGTGGTTCAGAGGGACCTCAGGGAGCCCGTGGTGAGCCCGGTAACCCTGGACCTGCTGGTGCTGCTGGCCCTGCTGTGAGTATTTACATCACAAAACACCATCTCAAATGGCAAAGCTGTGTATTAAAGCATTTTACGAGGTCTACATTTCAAAAGGAAACACGTGCGCTTGCATGGCAGAAACAGAATAGATAATAATAATTCTAAAAGCTGTTAATCCAAATATAGAGATATGCAAACTACTATATGTACGTGAAGATATTAAGGTATTTTAAACATCAGTCCAGATTTTCTGTAAAGCTGCTTTGAAAAGACCTGTGTGTGAAAGCGTAGTAGGAGAATGCACGCTTGAGATTGATGTAAATGCATCAAAATCTACTAAAAGAAAAAATCATCTTCATTTTGCTTTAACTTTATGTCTTTTCCTCACTGCACAGGGAACTCCTGGTGGTGATGGTCAACCTGGAGCCAAAGGATCTCCTGTGAGTATCTCTATTTTACGCTGTTGCACCCAATTACGGGCCATTTTAATCGCAACAGACTGTGATTGGATTGATCTGGGATGATGTTTTGTAGGGTGCTGCTGGTATTGCTGGTGCTCCTGGTTTCCCAGGTGCTCGTGGACCCCCCGGACCCGGTGGACCCAATGGCGGTCCCGGACCCAAGGGAAACAATGTACGTATACTGCATTTTATTATGCATGAAACAAGTTTTATTTACATTATGTGTTTATTTTTTTTCTTGTATATTTGCATCCTTGTATTTAATTGAAATTGCTATTACAAAAGATGCAAAGGTTAAAAAAAATCTCTCTTTCTGATCCTCTTTCTTGTCTTACGAATGTACTCTAAAGAAATAGATCACCTAAACATTTTATTCATTTTGTCATGTGTCTTTTAACACCTGTGTCAACACAATAAAAATATATTTTGAAGAATTTTTGGTAACAAATTGGTTTCCATTTATACATGTGTACATAATACAGTGGAAGAGATAAAGAAATAGAACTATTTATTTACCAGCTATATCTTCTATTGTGTTACATAGAAGAAAGAATTGCATAAAACGCTAAAAATGCTTTGCTTTACTTAAATATCTTACATTTCTTAAATCAAGAATAATTTTAAAAGATGTGTAAAAATGGTCTTGTTTTAAAAAAAAAATGCGAGTCAAAATTAAGTGCATTTTTGCTTAAAACAAGCAAAGTAATCTGCCATTGGTGTAAGAAAAATAATCTTGTTTTCTGTTGGAGATAAAAAAATTTCGCTTAACCCATTGGCAGATTATTTAGCTTGTTCTGAGCATAAACACACTTTGGTTTGACTTGTTTTTTTCTGAAAAAACGTCTAGAAAATCCTACTTGATTTAAAAATATATAGATATTTTGGCTAGAAATAAGACAAATAATAATTTTCTTGCAGTGCATGACAGGATTTTTTGATGAAGCTGTTACTTGCCGTTGCATTGGTTACAGAGGAATCAGAAAAATAAAGCATGATGAAATGAGATCTTAAATTTTATTCTCTATTTCCAGGGTGATCCTGGTCTCCAAGGCCCTAAGGGAGATGCCGGTCCTAAGGGAGAACCTGTAAGACTCTTTGAAGCAAATATAATTTCCTAATACTCACAGAAACCTCCTTTTGTAATAGTAATAATTGCTAATCTCTGTTTTAGGGCCCAGTTGGACTCCAAGGTCTTGCTGGACCTTCTGGTGAGGAAGGAAAGAGAGGAGCCCGTGGTGAGCCTGGTGGTGCTGGACCTGTCGGACCCCCTGGAGCCCGTGTATGTTTAACTTACCTGCTCAGTTCCATTCAGGTGTGCTTTCGTCTTTGTTTGGCTCTTATATTTTGTCTTTTTCTTTCTAAAGGGTGCTCCTGGCAACCGTGGTCTTCCTGGCACTGATGGACCTCCTGGACCTGGGGTAAGATTACTGATTTAGAAACTCACAAATTGAGGCTGTGAATCTTGCTAAACTACTCGGTCTACTCAGTACAATGAATCATTGCACTCTTTTAAGCAAAAAATACAATAAAAACAGCAAAATTGTGAAATATTATTTCAATTTGAAATAGCTGTGTTCTATGTGAATATCTGTTCAAATTTATTTTATTTTTGTGATGCGCAGCTGAATTTTCAGCATCATTACTGCAGTCTTCAATGTCACATGATGCTTCAGAAATCATACTAATATACTGATTTGCTCCTCAACAAACATTTCTGATTATAAGCAATGTTGAAAATAATTGTGCTACCCGATTTTTGTGGAAAAGGTGATATATTACAGTTTAAAAGTTTTGGGTAAGCCAGATTTAAGCAGAAAAAGAAGAAATTATTCTTTTTATTCAGCAGCTATGCATTCAAGTGATTCAAGTGAGAGTAAAAACAGTAAAAGATTTCTAGTTTCAACTTTCTATTCAGCAAAGAATCCTGAAAAAACAATAAGCAGCAAACTATTAAGCGAAAATATAAGAAAACGGCTATTTCAGGTTGTAATAATATTTCTGAATATTACATTTACAAAGAATACACATTTTTTATTCTATTTTTTTATATAAAAATGATTTCAAATATTTGACCAGTAGTATATGCGGCAACAAATTGATTTTAGAATATAATGTTACATTTAACAAATATAATGTTACATTTTTAATGGGTCAGGTTTACATAGTTCCAAATGTTACAACTGTATATGCCTTTATATAAACTTTCAAACTGATGTCTTTATGTATAATTAACTGCAGAAAAATGCAATTCTTACTTAGATGTTTGTCTTGTTTCCACCCAAAATATCTCGCGATTCTTAAATCAAGGATTTTTTTTTAGACAAGTAAAAATTGTCTTGTTTTCAGAAAAAAAAAAAAAACAAGTCAGAATTAAGTGGGTTTTTGCTCCGAACAAGCAAAATAATCAGCCAATGGGGTCAGCAAAATAATCTTTTTTTAAACAGAAAACAAGATTATTTTTTAACCTTGTTTTGCATTGTTTCAAGAAAAATAACTGCTTAATTTTGACTAGTATTTTCTGAAAACAAAATTTTTTCTACATTTAAGACTTTTTAGATATATTGACTGGAAACAAGACGAAAAATCGAAGTAAGAAAAGCATTTTTCTTACTTTGCATTCAATCTAGTCCTGACTGCTCACACTAATGCATGACTCCATTGAGAAGGAGCTGTCCAGGGTCCTGTAGAAGATTTCAGTTGCTGAAAAACTAAAGCTGTCCATGTAAATTTCAGGGTGCCCCTGGTGAGCGCGGAGCTAACGGACCAATGGGAGCTCAAGGATCATCCGGAGAGTCTGGTCGCCCAGGAGAGCCAGGATTGCCTGGATCCAAGGTGAGATATAGGTTATTGGTTTGTAGAAACGCATTATTAGTAGCATAAAAAGTCTGTATATTTACCTAACCTGATGCCTGTTGTAGGGTATGACTGGTGCCCCCGGAAGCCCTGGACCTGATGGCAAAGCTGGACCTTCTGTAAGATTAATTTATATATTTTTAATTTAGATTCACTGACTCATATGAGATTAAATCTTGGATTAAAGTAATGTGTGCTTGAATTTCTTTAACTCATAGGGTGCACCTGGACAAGATGGTCGTCCCGGACCCCCTGGACCTGCTGGATCTCGTGGTGCTCCTGGTGTGATGGGATTCCCTGGACCAAAGGGAACTGATGTGAGTTACATTTTAAATGCTTTTTCAAGCCTTTTACCATTTAAAAAAAAAATTTGATTGATTCAAAAAAATGTTTCAGACTTTATTAATTAATGTTATTATTCTCCTAAAAACTCTTCATGAATATCAGATTTGCATACTTTTGATGTAATTTCTAACACATTGTTGTGTTCCTCTTAGGGTGAGGCTGGTAAGGCTGGAGAGAGAGGTGTTGCTGGACCTCCTGGTGCTTTGGTACGTACCGAATCACACCGATTTAAAGCAATTTCTGAGCTTTATCCGATTTAGTCTCTCTTAAACAAGTGTAACTTGCAGACAGTTGCTTGAATGGTGTCTGGTTTGTGTGCTTCTATAGGGCGCTCCTGGCAAGGATGGAGATGTTGGTGCTCCTGGTGCTACTGGACCTGCTGTAAGTCTGCTTGAACATCTTAAAAGTTTGATATGCTACAAATCTGTCAACTCTTGCTGAGTTTTCCCGCTCTGTTGTCTTTTAGGGCCCATCTGGAGAGAAGGGAGAACAGGGATCCGCCGGTCCTCCTGGATTCCAGGTGTGATTTTTTTTTTTTTTTTTTTTTTTATCTGCGTGCACATCCTCTTCATCATTTGAGTTCAAGATCAATGCCTGATTATCTTTGATTTAGTCTTTAGTCATTTGATTGAAGCTAAGCCATCCTTGCTTATTCTCTTTCAGGGTCTTCCAGGCCCACAGGGATCCACCGGAGAGAGTGGCAAACCTGGTGACCAGGTATGTGTGGTTATGTTATGTATTCTATCTATATTCATTCAAAGTTGTAAACGTTCATGCTCAGTGTTTTTATTCTGTGTAATTTATGATTTTCGCTGTCTAACAGGGTGCTCCTGGTGAAGCTGGTCCATCCGGTCCTTCTGGTCCAAGAGTGAGTATCTCCTGCCTAATATAAAAAAAACCTCCAAGCTCCATTGTATCCATTGAGACTAATCGTGTAGTTTGTTCTTATACTATAATGCTTAAACTTTAAAAAAAAGAAAAGTATCATGTGCTTTTACAGTACAATCCTTGAAACTAAATAAATTTGAGAAGCAAAATTTGCATTTATTGCAACAATGTATCTTAATATTTGTTTTTAGATTAAAAAATTAATGTTTTGAATGATACTTTCTTTTTATATACTTTTATTTTTTAATTTGCCATGCTTTGTTATGGTTTGGTCAATATAAAGATACAATTCTTGCAAATCTTGTTTCTAGAATAAAAACTGTCTATGTTTAAATTTTGTAGGAAATGTATAAGATCATATTAAGGGATCAAATGACCGCATGAATTGTAAAATTGCAATTATTTGGTCTTTTATCAACTTGGTCTTATTTCAACTAAACTAGCCATACATTTTAACACTTCTATTGATTAAATGTATGCAATTATTATTTTTTTTTATTAAAAAAACTCTCAGAATTAGTTTTCAAACTAATTTAAGACACCAGAAAATTAAAGCCGTTTTTTTTGCACAATTCAGGCAATCAATTAATTGCTTAAATGCTTAAATGTGATCAGATTTACCCCATTTCTTATTCTTAAAACACAATTTGCAAAAAATTATTTTGATGTTGACCTAACCATAACTACATTACTGCTTGGAAAATGTCAAAAATTAAAACAAAAAAAAAAAATTACATTTAATATGCAACTGTATATATTTTTTAATGCATTGTTATGGTTTGCTCAATATCAAGATTAAATTCTAGCAAATCTTGTGTAAAAAATAACAACAACAAAAAAAAGTGTAAATTTTGTAGGAAACTTTTTAAGCATTCAAACGAATGCATGCATGTATAATTAGCAATTTAAAAAATGAACCACAACCCTTTTTTGGTCTTTTATCAACTTATTTCGACAACACTAGTCACTTTTTAACACTGAATAAACATTGATAAATGTATGCATAAATCTGTATATGTACTCAAATCCTACTCATAATTAATTAATTGCTTGATATGACAAAATTTGCTCCATTTTTAATTTTTTTTTTTATTAAAACACAATTTGCAAGAATTTAATCTTGACCAAACCTAACTATTACTGCTTCGAAAATGTCAAAAAGTACAATTAATAACATTTAGGTAACATACATCTTTTTAGTATTTAGTATTAGCTTTTCATTTACCTCACTGCTTTAGAGTAAAGATTTCATTACTCATTTGGGATGAAATGCATCCTAATGATAATTGTGAATGTCTCACGCAGGGTGACAGAGGTTTCCCCGGTGAGCGTGGCAGCACTGGCCCTGCTGGCCCCAACGGCCCTCGTGGAGCTCCTGGTTCTGCTGGTAATGATGGTGCTAAGGTGAGAATCATAATTCGATATCATTATGAGCCAGAATGGTGATATTTGAGATATATATTGTCATCTAACTCTGTGTTTGTGTGTGTTTAGGGAGAGCCTGGTGCCGCTGGAGCCCCTGGTGGTGTTGGTCCCGCTGGACTGCAGGGTATGCCTGGAGAGCGCGGCACCGGCGGAATGCCTGGAGCCAGAGGAGACAGAGTAAGACTCACAACAACACAGATTTACACTCACATTTAAAGCGTTTTGACTGAATATTTTCACATTCTGCCATTAAATTTTTTTTTAATAACCCTAATAGGGCCTATGTTCATCTTATACACTGCTGCTAATTTTTAATGCTTATTTTTAATGCTTTTCTGCTCATCAAAGCTCCGTTTATTTGATTAAAAATGCAGAAAAATGTAGTTAATTTTAGTTTTCTATTTTAATATAGTTTAAAATTGATTTTTTTTCCTGCGATGCAAAGCTGAATTTTTACTTTTTGAATTTTACTTTTACTGAATCATTACTTCACTATTCAGTGTTACATGATCCTTCAGAAATCTTTCTAATATGCTGATTTATTATCATTGCTGGAAACAATTGTGCTGCTTGATATATTTTTTTGGAACCTGTGATTGATAAAAAGTAATAGTAAAGACTTAAGATGTTTCTATTTTGAATAAATGCTTTGAATAAACAATTATAAATACATAATAAATCAGCATATTAGAATGATTTCTGAAGGATCATGTAACACTGAATAGTGAAGTAATGATGGTGAAAATTCAGCTTTGATCACAGAAATATATTACTTTTTAAAATATATTCACATAGAAACAGTCATTTTAAATTGAAATGATATTACAGTATTTTCAGTATTTTTAATCACATAAATGCAAGTTTGATGAGCATAAGAAACGTCTTTAAAAACCATTAAAAATCTTACTGATCCCATTTTTAAGAGGCAGTGTATTACAGTGTAAATTTATATTAAATGCAGTATTTAGTTTTTTAGTCTCACTTAAGTAGAGTGATAAGAAACATAGCCATGAAAGTGTGTTCTATTAAGTGACCTTTTATTTCATTCATATTATATTGTCTGCAAGTAGTTTTAAAAATATACACTGCTAAGATTTGTACCGAATGTAGTGTTGATGATGTCCTATCCTGCTCACAACAGTTGTCCTTCCTCTTTAGGGTGATGGTGGACCCAAGGGCCCTGATGGAGCTCTTGGTAAGGATGGTCTGCGTGGAATGACTGGCCCAACTGGACCTTCTGGACCTTCTGGTGCTCCTGGTGAGAAGGTAAAAACACAATCAGCACTGAACGATATGCATTTATAAATATTTTCAGCTCCAACTCATTTTTCTAATTGCATGTTTTATCAACACATTTTTATGTCCAGTAGCAGAATTATTTACTGTTGTCTCTAAAAGCTTTGTGTTTGATTGTGTTTTAGGGAGAGCCTGGTGCTGTTGGACCTCCAGGATTGACTGGTCCTCGTGGTTCCCCTGTAAGTTATCAGAATCATACCAAAAACCTGATCAAACATGGACATAAAGACCAAAATAAAAATGCTAAATTGCATGCATTTTGATTAGAATCAAAATGCCTCTAGTTAAAAAGTAAATATACTAAAGTGTTTTTAAATGCTAAGTATACTACAAATACATTTACTAATTTTGCACTTAATGCACTTTTAGTCCAACTAAAGATATACTTAAGTGTATTCAATTGTGTTAAAGTGAAACTATTGCAAGATAGTTAAGACATATAATCATACAATCCTCATCAATAGTGACAATAAAACATATTTTAGGCTTAATATTAAGAAATATGCATTGTGCACAAGGGGTCCTCCAAATAAAGTTTAATTACAACTTTTTTATATCAGTAAGTCTCAAGTGATATTTCAGTAAGTGTGTTAATAGACTTGAACTATACTTTGTATAAAAAATCTATTACTTTTTTACTAGAGGAGACCACAGAAAATGATGTAGGATTTCACAGATTATTTCAATTAAACATAAAAAAATCAATTTTCAGTCAGAAATTGCTAATCAGTTGCATTAAAAAAATACAAACAAATGCAAGTAACACACTGAGCAAATGTGAAATTTTGAAGTAGAAACACAAAAATAATACTTTTTCTTGTTGGCATCATTTTTAGTCAGAATTGCTAGTAATGTTCACAAATAATTCCAATGAAATGGCAAATTCACATATTATGTGTGAATTAACTAATTTTTTCTTAATGCTCTTTAATCGTGATGAAGATATACTTAAGTGTATTTAATTGTGTTAAAGTGAAACTATTGCAAGGTGCACCTTAAATATTTTGCATTTAAAGATCATGCAATCGTCATCAATAGTGACATTAAAACATATTTTAGGCTTTATATTATATTACTTGTCCACAAGTAGTAATAAAATAGTAGTAATAATAAACTCAAGCGATATTTCAGTAAATATGCTAATAGACTTGAACTATACTTAGTTTAAAATGAACGCATCTAGTACTTTTTTACTAGGGGAGACTTTGCAAGTACTCTTTAACTTCACAGAAAGAATGGTGTAGGATTTTACCGATTATTAAACATGAAAAATTAATTTTCAGAAATTGCTAGTCACTTGCATAAAAAAGCATAAATAAATGAAACACACATGAAATTTTGAAGTAGAAACACTAAAAATAGTTCTTTCTTGTTAATTTTTAGTCGGAAATTGCTAGTAACTTTCACAAATAAAACACATTTGAAGTAGAAAAACTAAAATAGTATTTTAGCACCTTTGCTTTCAGTTTAGTCATATTTTACAGTGTTAAGTTGATTTGTAAAATGCATTTGAATGCAAATCTCCGTTTGTCTTCCCAGGGTGAGCGTGGTGAGGTCGGTCCTCCTGGACCTGCTGGCTTTGCTGGACCTCCTGTGAGTATATCAATCTCACCCCACTATTGTCAATTAGTTCCCATCATGTGGTATTTTACAGCCACTGAGCTCGAGTTTCTTTATTCCTAATGCAGGGTGCTAATGGACAACCTGGTGCTAAGGGAGAGACCGGTGACTCTGGACCTAAGGGTGATGCTGGAGCTTCTGGACCCGCTGGACCCGTCGGAGCTGCTGGCCCACAGGTAAGATTATCGACTCTAGTTTTGACTGTATTTAAATATATGAATATCGCTGACTTATTGTCTGTTGTTGTCTTCGACAGGGACCTGCTGGTGCTACTGGAGCTAAAGGTGCTCGCGGTGGTGCTGGACCTCCTGTAAGAGTCAATGCTATATTACAAAAACAAAAAGAAATTAGACAGAATGCAAAGCCATGACTGTATCTATACTTTCAATACAAAGTTGTTTTAGTAATTTATTTATATTTATTTATTTTAGTTTTAGTTTCAATATGCTTGAACTTAAAGATGTTTATCAAAAGAAATTTACAAAAGTGATTTGATGTTCATAGAAAGCACATTAAATATAAGTAAAGTGTCTACTTTCAGTTTTTGGAGAATAAAATTCGGTTGAAAATAATGTTGCATTGTAATTCAGTGTAACAATATTTATGCAAACATTCAAACTACATACTTATTCGGACCTGTGCATATTAAAATAGATAAAAGAATAAGGGAGCATATACAATTTTATTGTGTTTTAAATGAGCAAAACAATTTTTACTGACAAATGGGCAAAATTAAAAAAATGTAGATTTACAACTAATTAGTATTTGGGGTGAAAGTAATTAATCTTTTAATATGTAATAAATTGATTTTTGTTGTAAATATACCTGACAAGATTGACACTGAATGACATTTTAGCGGCTGTCTTCTGTAAATTAGAGGAAAAGTGTATGATATTTATTTTTTGTTCAGAAAAACAAAAACAAGAATTCAATTAAATTAAACAGAAAACTTTTTCATTTTTTTACATTTAAAAATTTTGTATATTTGACCCACAAACATATTTCTATTTCTATATTCTATTAACCCCTAACATGCTTTTCCATGAAATGAAAATTTAAAAATTAGTTTGATATTTTGTTATTTAAAACACTAACAATCATATTTTGTAAGATGTAGCTATACTTTTTGGTTTTCTCCAGAATGATATTGCAGTGTTTAATGGTGTTTTTGTTTTTTTACTAGGGTGCTACTGGTTTCCCTGGTGCTGCTGGTAGAGTCGGACCTCCAGGCCCCTCTGTAAGTAATCTACATTCTAAACCAGGTCTTAATTTTTACAATAAATAATAGAAAAAATAAATAGTGAACGTTAATGGACATCTGGGAACTGTGAACATGCAAATGCATTGTTAAATGCACAAGTCTGAACATTTAATTTAATTGCATGTCTTCTGTTTTCCCTCAGGGTGCTGGTGGACCCCCAGGCCCAACCGGTCCTGCCGGCAAAGAAGGACAAAGAGGTAACCGTGGTGAGAGAGGACCCGCTGGTCGCCCCGGAGAGGCCGGTGCCGGTGGACCCCCAGGACCCTCTGGAGAGAAGGGTAGCGCTGGTCCCGATGGCCCTGCTGTAAGTAATCCTCCCGCAAACATACAGCATCTGCATCAGCTACAAACGGACTCTGTCATCTGCAAATGAATATTCACTTCACTCTTCTGCTGGTCTTTAGGGTCCCGCTGGTTCTCCTGGACCTCCTGGTGTTATTGGATCCCGTGGTATTGTTGGTCTTCCCGGACAAAGAGGAGAGAGAGGTTTCGGTGGTCTCCCCGGTCCTTCCGTAAGTGGTTTTATCCATATTAGTCATTTTAAAACATTGACATCTGTTTTTTTTGCATTCACTTGCTTAGTATTTTTGTCTTGTTTTTAGTTAAAATATCTAAGAATTCTTAAATTAAGATGCATTTACTAAATAAGAAAAATGACTTGAGATATTTAGTCTTGTTTCCAGGGGAAAAAACTAAATTAAGTGCAAATTTGCTTAAAATAAGCTAAATTATCTACCAGTGGGGTTAGTAAAATACTCTTGTTTTAAGAATATTTGACTTACCCCACTGGCAGATTTTTTTTACTTGTTTCCAGGAGGAAAAAAAAATTTAAGTGCATTTTGCTTAAAACAAGACTAAATATCTCATGTCATCCTAATTTAGACATTTTTAGATATTTTGACACGAAACAAGACAAAAATACTAAGATAAGCCTTTTTTTGCAGTGTTCTGCATTCCTGATCATATTGTGCAGGATTGGGCTGAGATGTGCTGAGAATTAACAAAAAGTTGTAATCTGGTTTAGTAGAAAACAGAAATCGTGATTAACCCTTTAAGACCTAAGGGTTCTTTATTTGACTGTAACATTGGAATGTGCTATTTTCAAGTGCAAGAAAACATTACAGTTATTGACTATTAATGTAGTGTGGTGAGTTTGTAAAGAGAATTTAATTAGACAAGGATATAAAAAACAGGAATACATTTTTAGAAATCATGATTGAAATTTAAAATTCAGCTATTTTACTTTTACATACATACAAGTATTTTTGTGACACTGGGTTGTACAGTTTTTATTCAGGAGGCTTTTTTGTTCATGCATGCACACATTTACACATGCATACACATGCATTCACCCATTCATCGTTTTAGATATGCACACACTACATATGAAAAAGTCTCACCCAGCCTGCTGCCAAGTCTCATCAAAATTCATCCGTAATTCATCAGAAATTATTGTAATAAGCCGTATATTTTTGATAATGCTAACTTTTGAATAATTATGACATAAAATAACAAAATGCATCATATTTTGTGAGAAAGTGTGACATGCTCAAGCAAAACAAACACATTTTTAGGAATCAACTCATCAATGTTAGTTTGAAACAAGCAAGGTGGTGCAATTCTAATATGCAATGGCAGGTGTATTAGACAAAGCATTGACTTTCTTCTCAATACTCATTTATTTATTGATCACCTCAGGGAGAGCCAGGAAAGCAGGGAGCCGTTGGTGCTTTGGGTGAGCGTGGTCCTCCTGGACCTATGGGACCTCCTGGACTGGGTGGAGCTCCTGGTGAGGCTGGACGTGAGGTGAGAGAACTTTTGCTAAACTAAGTTTTGTTAAACCAGAATTGTTTAGAAAAAAAAGCTACATTCTATGTGGTATGATGGAGCAATTTTCATTATGTCACTCATCTCTGTAGGGTAACCCTGGACATGATGGTGCTCCTGGCCGTGATGGTCCACCTGGACCAAAGGTGAGCGCACTCACATGCATTTTCCTACCTAGGCATCCTATCCAATCAAAGCATCCTTTAATTTAAAATATATGTATATAATTAATTTTACAATTAAATCTGAAAAATTATGTCTTGAACTAAAACAGCATTTTGCAAATTAATTTTGTAATTATTATGCATGCAGCTTTTATGACCTTAATTATGACCCTGGACTACAAAACCAGTCATAAGGGTAACTTTTTCAAAATTGCATATACTGTAAATATGTGAAAGTTCTCTTCATTTCCTCTGTTTTCTGTAGGGAGACCGTGGTGAGAATGGCAACGCTGGTCCTCCTGGCGCCCCTGGTGCTCCTGGAGCTCCTGGCCCCATGGGTCCATCTGGCAAGACTGGAGATCGTGGAGAGGCTGTACGTTTTTATATGCAAAAATATTCTAAAAATTACCAGAATCATTCGACTCAAAAGCCTCTGTTTGCATTAAAATATTTACACCTTAATCAACAAATACATGTAATGCATCCATGCCAACACATACTGCTGCTCAAAAGTTCAAAAGTACGATATTTATGCTTTTTAAAGGAGACTTTTCTGAACATCGAGGCTGTGTTTATTTGATTAAAAATGCAGAAAAATGTAATATTGTGAAATGTTAATGCAATTTAAAAAAGTGGTTTTCTATTTTAATATACGTTAAAATATAATTTATTCCTGTGATGCAAAGCTGAATTTTCAGCATCATTACTGCAGTCTTCAGTGTCACATGATCCTTCAGAAATCATTCTAATATTCTGATTGCAGTTGAAAACGGTTGTGCTGCTTAATTTTTTTTTTTTTTGGAACCCTTTATTTTAAGGATAAGGATTTTAAATTGATAAAGTGATAGTAAAAAAGTTTTTTAATTTTGAATAAATGCTGTTCTTTTGAACTTTTTATTCATCAGAGAATCCCAAAAAAATTAAGCAGCACAACACTGATAATAAAAGTAATAAATCAGTATATTAGATGTAACTTTGCATCACAGAAATAAATTATATTTTAAAGTAAATTTAAAAATAAATAAATTTGTTTGTTCTTTTTCTGTATTTTTGATTAAATAAATGAAACTTTGATGTGCGTAAGAGACTTTAAAAAAAAGCATTAAAAATCTTACAAATCTCAAACTTTTGAGCAACAGTGTATATGAGTGTAGTTTGAGTAAGCTTTAGTTTACGTCTATGTAGTCTTTTAGTGATAGTTTATTCAGCATTACAGAACTGAATTTAAACTAATTGAAAAATGCACTTTAATGTTCAAAACTCTCGTAATCTCATGCCATGATTGTGTTCCACTGGATGTTTAATGTTGTCCTTTTTCCCCTCTTCCCCCCAGGGTCCCGCTGGTCCTGCTGGTATTTCCGGTCCTGCTGGTGCTCGTGGTGCCTTGGTATGACTTTCTCATAGTTCTCAGTTAATCAGCTTCTTCTATTAGTAGTCCATCAGCAGGCTGATCATTCTCATGTCTATACCTGCAGGGTCCAGCTGGTCCAAGAGGAGACAAGGGTGAGGCCGGAGAGGCTGGAGAGAGAGGCCATAAGGGACACCGTGGCTTCAGTGGAATGGCTGGAGTTCCTGGACCTCCTGTAAGTCCAGCTCAACATCCAGATCTCTTCTTTTTCTCAAGCTAGGGTGAAAACTGACCTGGATTTTTAATGCTTTCTGAATGTTTTTAGGGTTCCCCTGGTGACCAAGGACCCGCCGGACCATCTGGCCCTGCTGGACCTCGTGTAAGTAGCACATCAAGAAGACTTTTTCCATAGAAGCAATGGTGACCAAGCTCAAGAAAACACCATAAACATAGTCCGTAGTAGCACTTCTGAAGCTGACACTTAACACTAGCTTAACATTAATTATTTAGGGTCCTGTGATTAAAGTGAAGCTGAAAACGTGGATGGAATCATGGGATCCAGTCATAAAAACAGAATCAGAACATGGAATATCATGGATTTTGCCTATTTAAATACATGCATAAATGAATATACAAGCAGTTTACTACACACATACTGAAGTCACTTCATGAACATTTCACCATTACTTTTGAGAAAACCATTCTCATATCATAAACAAATAGAAATGTAAAAGCAGCAACCTGTCGAAATAAAGGTTTGGTTTAACTTGACAGAAATATTACTTCATGTAGTGATAGTACTACTACTACTAATGATAAAATATATTATTAAAACTGCATTTAAGCAATATTTACCAGAAAAATTATTTACTAGAATTTATTTACATGACAATTGTAAACACACAAGACAGTATTTCTTAAAAAAAAAAAAAAATAATAAAAATTCTTTATAAAATTAAATTCATTTTCATAAATTAATTAAACATGCTTTTGATTATTAAAATTTAATGAAACTATTATACGAGAATTAATAGAAAACAGATTCACAGAATTTGAGAAAAATAATAAAACGTATTTTATAGGGCCTTGCAATGTAATTTTTGTGATACTTTTAAGAAATTGCTGTTAAATCATGTACGTTTCATGATTTCAATTAATTAGACATGCTTTTTGATTAATATTTTTTAATGTAACCATGTAAAATTCAAAACGGGAAAAAAACAGAATCCAGAAAAATTCAAATGAATTTGGGAATAAAACAAATTTAGTCCTTTAGTTTGTTACCTGCATCTATGTTCTTATTATTAATAACAAATATAAAATACTACATTATAATACAAACTGTTATTGTAAAACAAATTGACTATATCGTGAAATAAGATTTGGTTTTATCCTTTTAGCTCGTATCAAAGTTGCAGATTTTTATTATTTTATTAAATGGGAATTGGTTTTTTTTATATATAAAATAACTACAACCTACATTTGGATCATTTATTATTATTTTACATTCTGTCTTACTTTGTTTTTGTCATAGTATGGGTTCAGTAGTAGCATCCAGATATTTTAGTCAGGTATATCGGACACAAATGAGAAAGCGCAATGTTTAATACTCTCCAAACACTTTCGTTCTGCTGATAGGGATCTTCTGGCTCCAATGGCTCCCCTGGTAAGGATGGTATGAATGGTTTGCCCGGACCCGTCGGACCTCCTGGACCCCGTGGTCGCAGTGGAGAAATGGGACCTGCTGTAAGTCTGAAATCATCACCTGCTAAATCTGTTTTAAATCACATCCCATTGGATGCACTCATGTGGCTTTCTCTCTTCACTAGGGTGCTCCCGGTCTTCCCGGACCTCCAGGTCCCCCTGGACCCGCCGGCATCGGCGAGCCTTTCCTTCCCATGCCCCAGGGCGAGAAGGGTCCGGACCCCATGCGCGGAGGCTACAGAGCCGACGACGCTGCCGTTCGCGACCGCGACTCCGAGGTGGACACCACCTTGAAATCTCTGAGCCAGAAGATCGAGAACATCCGCAGCCCCGAAGGAACCCAGGCCAACCCTGCCCGCATGTGCCGCGACCTCAGGATGTGCCATCCCGAGTGGAAGAGCGGTAAGCTTGGATTTAGTTCTGAATAAATCGATTGCACTTATCATGCATTTCGAAGCTTTGAGATTGATTTGAAACTGTGTTTCTGCAAGGTTCCTACTGGGTGGATCCCAACCAGGGCTCTCCTCTGGACGCCATCAAGGTCTTCTGCAACATGGAGACTGGTGAGACCTGCGTCAGCCCATCCCAGAACACCATTCCCATGAAGAACTGGTACACTAGCAAGAACATCAGAGAGAAGAAGCACGTCTGGTTCGGAGAGTCCATGCCCAATGGCTTCCAGGTACGTCAGCACCTTATATGATATACAGAGAAGAGACCACAAGCTAAAATGCATTTATTATTACATAGTTTAAATTCATTTTAGATTTAAAATACATGTTTATGTGCATATATGTCACCCTGGAGCACAAAATCAGTTGTAAGTAGCATGGGTGGATTTGTAGAAATAGCCAAAAATACATTGTATGGGTCAACATTATCCATTTTTCTTTAATGCAAAAAATCATCAAAGGAACCACGAAATGTTCCATGGAGATATTTAGTAAATTTGTCTCTGTAAACATATCAAAACTTCATTTGGACAACTTTTATCTCAATATTTTGCACCCTTCAGATTGCGGATTTTCAAACAGTTGTATCTCGGCCAAATATTCCTATCCTAACAAAATATACATCAATGGAATTTATTATATATAAATCTTTCAAAACTTTTACCCTTATAAATAAAATGTCAGAATTAGTCTGAAAGCAGTTCCAACAAACTATACATAAATAAACACATTTTAAAAAGTAAAATATGTTTTGTGAATTTTATTTAAAAATTTGATTTGATTAATGATCTAGAAATATTTGAAATATTTTGTGTATTTTAAAATACATTACATTCTAAAAAAAATGTTTATGTGCACATATAGATTTTCAGT
Source organism: Garra rufa (assembly GCF_049309525.1). Lineage (NCBI taxonomy): Eukaryota > Metazoa > Chordata > Actinopteri > Cypriniformes > Cyprinidae > Garra > Garra rufa. Next base: position 1,081,849 of record NC_133382.1, read on the forward strand.
TGCATCAAAAGTCTGAAACTAGTTTCAGCAAACCATAAATAATAATATAATATAATATAATATAGGCCTAAATAATACCACAATAAATGGATAGTTGTAGAATTTTTAATTTTAAAAAGGTTTTAAGAATTAAAATGTGAACTATTTAAAATTTGATTAATGAGCTAGAAATTAAAATACTTCTTTCATTTTATAAAATACATTGCATTGTATAGAATAATTGCATTTTTAAAAGCAAAAAAAATTATTTAAATATTTAATTTTATTTAAAAAATCATTTTGATTATTTAACGCTCTACAAGTATTAATATAGCTTAGTATGAAAAATTATTTTCAAATAATTTAAATAATATTTTTTTATTATGCAATTGTACAAAAATAAAACAAATAGTTGTATCTCGGCCGACTATTATTTGTTTAACGCTCTACAAGTATTAATATAGCTTAGTATGAAAAAAATATTTTGCATTGTTTTCAAATATTAAAAAAAAAAAATTATTATGCAATTGTACAAAAATAAAACAAAAAACAATGATCAATTATTTTCTCCACTCATGCACATGATGCTCTCTGAATCATAAAAACACAAAAGTGTGGTCTGGAAATATAAATACGGCATGGTCTTCAGGGATGATCGCAGGAAGTAATGTTCTCTTGTGTCTTCTGTATAGTTCCAGTATGGCAGTGAGGGCTCTGATCCAGAGGATGTCAACATCCAGCTGACCTTCATGCGCCTGATGTCCAACGAGGCTTCTCAGAACATCACCTACCACTGCAAGAACAGCATCGCCTACATGGACGAGGCCACAGGCAACCTGAAGAAGGCTCTGCTCCTGCAGGGCTCCAACGACATCGAGATCAGAGCGGAGGGCAACAGCCGCTTCACATACAGAGTCAGCGAGGACGGCTGCACGGTAAGCAACAGGCCATCTCCAATCTGCTTTTGCTTTCATATCCAGCCTCTTAAAAAGAGTTTAACGGTGTCATCCTGATTTATTTGTCTTTTTCCTCTTTGTTTTTCGCCACAGTCACACACTGGCACATGGGGCAAGACAGTCATTGACTATAAGACAACGAAAACATCTCGTCTGCCAATCATTGATATCGCTCCTATGGACATTGGTGCTCCCGATCAGGAATTCGGCGTAGAAGTTGGCCAAGTCTGCTTCTTGTAAAAAGAAAAATCTGGACATGACTTTGCTGTTTTCTTTCTAGCAGTCATCCTCAAATCTTTTCCTGTTCATAAGAAAAAAAAAAGCCCGAACTCTTATTCGGCTGCAATCGGTCCATGCGCTTCAACCTAAGTTTTCTGAGGACGGTGCGAACGTTCTCGAACCAAAATTGAGGACCACTACATCAGCCAGCGTCGTCACCATCGTGGACACTTATTGAGAATCTTTTGCGTCAGCTGACAACAAGAAAATAATATATATCCTTGTAAAACGCCCCGCCCCCTGGAGTCCAAAGAAAAACACCACCTGGTGACTTTGTGTGCCGTTTTTTTGACCACTGCAAAAGGACAATGAGAAAACAAGCAAATGCTAATGTACCGTTCTCTGGTGTTGAATAAATATGACAAACGACAGCCGAGTGTCTCGTTCCTTCCAAAGCGAAAAGTGAGACAAACTCACCAAACATCACACAGGAAGCAGAGTTAGCTCAATGGTACAACGTCATCGTGATATAAAGGCTACCTCAGGACAAAAAAGTGCATGTGCCAAGATTTTGGGGGGGAAACGAGGGCGGTTTTTTATTCGAGCGATTAGTGTGAACAGGTTTGAAAAGGTGCTACTTCCTCTCCAGGTCCTGTGTGTGTGTTTGTGTCCAGAAAACGAAAGCGTTCTTTTTTTTATACTGTCACTCGCAGGGCCGTTTTGGTGCTAAATGTCAACGGGAATGTCTTGATGTCAATGTGATGCGATTGCTCTTATCCAAGTGTCGGCAGACGAGGAGAATCAAACAGCTGGATGGGTTGGTTACTGTAGATTTGCACTTCATCTGATGTAGGTTAGGTGGATGGACTGATTGCCAGTTCGTCTCATTTCTGTTTCCCCTCTTATTTGTGTCTGCACATGCCGCCCACCTTTCCAGATGTTATTCCTAACTTTCAAAATGCAATGCACATCTCTTTTCTCCTTTTTGTTTCCGTTTGTTTGATTTGTTTTCAGTGAAAGGTTTCTCATAAAAGCTGAAATGAGGCGGCAATAGAGAAAGAAAAAAAAGCCACAGAAGAAATAGACCCTCCATTGGTTCCAACAAAGGATCTGTACTTATTTTGTACATGTATAGTATTTCGAGATGTTTTTAATTATTTTGGATGTTGAAATAAAGCATGTTTATGTGGTCAACTGGATGCTGGATATGTTATCTTCTTGCCATGGCCTCCATGCCTTTCTCTAAGCATGAATTAAACAAACCATGATGCTTTCACTCAACAACTTTAATTTCTACTTTATTTCTAGGGGGTTGTGTTGGGGATGCATGCGGATAACCGAGAGGGAACGGTCACATATCTGGGGGAAAAAAAAAAAAAATCAACACAAAAATTATGATAAAACAAAATAATTCATTTTTAAACAAAAATCAGCCTACAGTAGATCTTCAATGCAAAAGTTAATACTCTTTAATAAGGCATCTTTCCATAAAGGATAAAGTGAGGCCCTTTGTGGACTCCTTTTGCATGACAGTCTAGGAAAAAAAAAACTCCAAACAGCATAACTGGGCCTCATAAAAATATTTCAGGCAGTGACACAACACTAAGTGTAATTCTCGACCCCTATCCACCCTATTTTTCCAGTAAAAGCAGGCTTCAGTTGGGTTCTAGCTATTTTAACTGTACAAAACACTGCAAACTGGTGTATCTTACTATATTATTTTTAATTTTTTAAAACCACTCTGGTTCATATTGCAGTTTTACAGTTTACTGCACTTTGTTTACTTTGTTTGAAATCTGGCACCTGACATCTGCATCGGAAAAAATACCATGGATAAATAACTTTAAAAGTCCATTCAGCAATTTGGTTTTAATTTTAAAAGTTTTATTAAAATAAATAAATGTAAATTCACAGGAGATGAAAACTCTCCTCACAGTAGTTTTGTATAAAAACCGTTTTAATTTTACATGGCGCGGGTCGCCCCTCAATGCATTTTCGCCATGTTTACGTCACTCGCTGTGATTCACTAACCGTCGTTAGAATCCTTGCGCTCATTGGCTGCCGCTTTTGTAGATACGCTTGTAGCGTAGTGTAGTTGGCTACCGCCAAGAGCTCAAAGAAGACGATGGAAAACGTCTCAGGTTACGTATGTAACCCTAGTTCCCTGAGAATAGGGAACGAGACACTGCGTCCTCTAGAGGGCGCTTTTGGGGAACGCTGCAGCGTGCCTCGAGTCTGAAGAATGCATAGAAAAACTACATGAAATGGCCGGCGCCAGCGTATGACGTCACCGCGGCGCGTCAGTCGCTGCCGTTGCGTCACTACCGGGCGACCATAACATAAAGAGGCGCCCGTGCAACACAATACATCTTCAAAGTCTGAAGCTTTATCGTCCGAAGCATGGCGAAGAAGCCTAGAGGACGCAGTGTCTCGTTCCCTATTCTCAGGGAACTAGGGTTACATACGTAACCTGAGACGTTCCCTTCCGAAGGGAACTCTCACTGCGTCCTCTAGAGGGCGCTTTTGGGGAACGGTATACCAACACTGCCATGCTGAGGGGAGTGCATGCTAAGCCAGCGAGCACTAAGCAACAATTCTGAGAGGAATTGCCCCTACTAGGACGTGGTGACGGCTGTCAAAACGTTACCCCTCCCGGCCAGAGGCCTGACCTGTTACCCACTTACCAGACTGGGTAGAACCCAGGGCACAGCTCAGGCTTGGAATTATAGTAATTCCTTCTGAGGGAAACGGCTAAGCTTCGATGGAAACTTAGACTTGTCAGAACCAGAAACTACCGCAACATAGGGCCTAGTTCCCTCAGGAACTGGCTCCCATATGAGGGCAGAAACCTGTCCTGGGTCCGTTCAAAGGGCCACTAGTAGTGGCGCGCCCTAATAGTGGATGGTCAGCAGACATCAGCTAAGATATCAAAGGAGTCGAACCCAGGGAACCGGGGTTGTGAGCCGACTCCAATAGATGGGAACAAGGCAAAACGTGTGACCCATACCAAAAGGGATTTAAAAGAGGAACCCAAACTTGGTGGGAACCTACCAACACGTGGATTTTATAGAAGTGCCCCAGGTGTGTGTGCACTTACCACACTTGTGGTTTTAACTGGAAGACGCCCAGGCATAGCGTGGGACGCTTACCGACATGATCGGATTTAAGGAGAGTGTTTTCCCAGAGGGTTTCACTATCAGCTCCATGCCGTCTGAAGAGACGGAAAGGGGATAACCCTGAAGGTGAGGGGATTGCCACACTAACCCTCCCCTGGACAGAAGCTCGCAAGCTATCTGTCAACAGAGAAGAACATGGAGCTGAGACCATCCTGCAATAGTGGACGACAGTGGAGGACAAAAATCCTGACCCTGATCCACAGGGAGAATCGCTTCTCCAGAAGGGGGCACTGCTGTCTTTTTAGGGAACCCTTAATGAAAAGGGGAAGCGTGCACAGCCCGGTCCACGCGACCTGTATGAAGGTCTGGCAATCTCACGAAGGTGGGTTGGCGCTCATAGAAGACCCTTCCCAGAAGGGGAGCTGCACAACCGAACAGGAGCGAATGCTCTCACTGTTACCCTTCATAGAGGGGAGCATACATCCAGAATAAAGGCTGGAGAGTAGAAACCTGAAGCATGAAGGTCAAGCTCCTACCCTGGGAAACAGGGAGGAGAACTTGGCCACCAAGGAGTGGTGCTCTTATAAGTGAACCCTGGAAAGGGGGCACGCCAACATCCTTGTAGCAGGTCCATAACTCTCAAAGGTCTGTCCCTGGTAGATTCCTACCCTCAGGAGGGAGGAAGCATTCAGTCCTGGGAAGTTGCTCTGAAGGAAACCCTGAATTAGGGGAGCTCAGGTCCGTTCCAGCAATCCTGCGCACAGGGAGGAACGTGAGCTCTTAACCTTAACAAACCCATTCCTCAGAAGGGGGAGCACTCAGTCCTGGGAAGTTGCTCTGAAGGAAACCCTGGATTAGGGGAGCTCAGGTCCGTTCCAGCAATCCTGCGCACAGGGAGGAACGTGAGCTCTTAACCTTAACAAACCCATTCCTCAGAAAGGGGAGCACTGTTTGCCTTGAAAGTTTCTGGGAAGCTCCGAAATGAATAAGGGCAGCTTCCTAGTTCAGACACTTCGTAAACCTTTCCTCAGAAAGGGAAGTGGAACTAGGCCTGGGGAGCGAGAATCGATCCTAAAGTGACGGCTTTCTAAGGTGTTAAACACCGAAGGATGCTCAAACCCTCTGAAGGGGAGACATTCGACAGCCTGGGTGTAGATCCTACATCAAGTGCTGCTTCAGCCCTCAGGCTTAGAATGAGGCGACTTGAAGAGAGTCTCAAAGTAGCGCTCAGATAAAAACCCCTTTCCTCAGAAAGGGGAGCGCACACCGAGAATCAAGACCCCAGCTGGAAAGCGTGTCACCAGGTGGTGCTCAAATAAAAAGCCTTTTCCGCAGAAAAGGGAGCAACCAAACCTGCTCCGAGTCCGCAGCGAGCACTCCGGACTGCTGGTACTCCTATGTAAGTGAACACCTGTCTCAACAGGTGTAGACACTCAGTTTCCATAGAAACCGTATTTAGGAGAGGACACGAAGCGGATCCTCGCACGCAGGCCGTCTGCAACAGAGTTAAACATACTAGTGCAATCTTAAATATAAATATCTTAAGATGCTTACCTAGGGAGAAAGGAAAAATTTCCTTTTGCTCGTTTAACCACTGAAGGGAGAAGCCCGATTGTGCTGGAACGAGTGTTGTGTAGACGGACACCACCATACAACCGGAAGGGAGGGGTGCTCCGTTGAGATGTTTCCACATTCCTTTTCTGAGGGAAAAACACAACACGCAACCCAAACCCTGCAGGCAACACGCCTATCCAGCCATAAGGGGGGCGTAACTAGGGAGTTATGCTCCTGTCTCAACAGGACATAAGTCTACACTAGGCCTGCAAAGGACAGCATAAACATACCAAGGGCAAACCTAAGAAAAACTTAGGGAGCTTACCTTGAAGAGGACAGAGGTCCTATGTGTAATATATGCTGTAAGGGTTGATTTACCGCACAGCCTGTGGAGTGGAGAGGGCAAACACTGCCGTAACCTTAATCCATAGGATCAGAGGGGGCGTCTGCCGTAGACTCGTCGTATTTCTTCTGTGAATAGAGAAAAACATACACAGGTCTGAGACAGTATGAAGTTCCTTCACGTAAAAAATGGATCATACTCACCCATTTAAAAGCATCCTGTTTCATAGAAAGAGGCGGGGTTTTTTTTTTTTTTTCAGAGACCGCCTGATTCCAGACCGTCCGAAAATTAGGGTTCTATACAGGTAGAACCCCCAAAGGACATCATGGGTCCGGGGAGTGCAGGAAGCTTAAATGGAGACAGGGGAATTAATATGGCGACCCGACTGGACCGAGGGAAGGAGAGGTATTACTCTGACCCCTGCGAGAATTTTGTCTCGCTTGGATGACTTCCCTGAAATCCTGTCTGTCACCTCTCGATCCGCGTCGCCTCCTAGACCTGCTCGCAGGCGGGGGAGGAGCGCGGGATGCAACACTAGCCTTCTGCACCTACCTCCGTTCCTCAGAAGGAGGCGGAGCAGGACCCCTGTGGTGTTCGGGCTAATACCTGGACCTTCGAGGGATAAAGGATTTTTCAGCAGATCGGCTGGGTAGGCTTGGAGCACTGCCATGGTGTGCAGTGCACCCACCGCCTGACCTGCTGCTGCATACGCTCTGCCGTTCAGCAGGGCCGGAGAAGGCAGAGAGGGAGTCTTGAGAGAGAAAGCCCGCCCTGTGGAGAGATAGCATCTCTTCCACAAGGGGCGTCCTCTCATAGCCGTGGTCGCGCAAACCCTCGATACTAGCATAGTTCGCAATGGACGAACTATGAATGCGCGCCGCGTACGGCTTTTTCCAGACCCTCTCGATTTCAGTATGAAGATCGGGAAGGAATGGGAGACTCACCAGAGCTGGATGGTTATGGCCTGAAAAGATATCGCTCGTCAAGGCGACCCCGCGGCGCTATCTTTCTAGCCCGCTTCCACAGCAGGACAAGCCTGGCCGTGGTGCGGTCCATAACCTCTGGCAGCTCTTCGTATGCAGGGCAGGAAGGTAGAGAGGATTCAGCCTCAGCGTCTTCATCCATCTCTAGCATTTCCTGCTCTTCTTGGGTGGAACCCAAAAGAGCACTTGCTCCTGGATCTGATGACGTCAGCGATAACGCACCATCATCAGCTAGGAGCCTGTCGTCGTCTCCGGCTGGCGAGAGAGAGAGACCCCTCTCAAGATCGTCAGCCAGTTCCACTTGCGAGCCCCACGAGCTCAGTTTCCTCCGTGCCTCGGCAACGGCAGGACCCGAACCGCGAGGGGCAAGTGGACGCTCATCTTTCCTCAGAAAGAGAGACAGACGAGACCGGAGCTTCTTCATAGAGAAGCGCTCATAATGTATACACAATGCCCCCTCAAGGACATCGCGTGTGTGCTCTTAGCCCAAACAGAATATCGCAAAGATCATGTGTGTCATCAGGTGTCAAATAACGCGGACACAGATGAACACACCGTTTAAACGACTTGCTAGTGCTTGCCATGATAGTAGTTCAAAGAAAGGATTCTTACCGTTTCTTCCCATGCACATCCAAACCGGGAAAGCTGAAGACAGCGAAGATGTATTGTGTTGCACGGGCGCCTCTTTATGTTATGGTCGCCCGGTAGTGACGCAACGGCAGCGACTGACGCGCCGCGGTGACGTCATACGCTGGCGCCGGCCATTTCATGTAGTTTTTCTATGCATTCTTCAGACTCGAGGCACGCTGCAGCGTTCCCCAAAAGCGCCCTCTAGAGGACGCAGTGAGAGTTCCCTTCGGAAGGGAACACTTATTATCGTGCTTTATCAATATCAGTGGAGACAACGTGTGAAATAATACCTGTACAACCTAAGAAGCAGAAAAGGTCTTAAAGATGGTGAATGTCTCGACGCAGGTAACTAAGACTATTTACTGAAATAAGACTATTTTACCCTGTTGGCAGATTATTTAGCTTGTTTTAAGCAAAAACTCTTAAGGAAAAAGTCTTAATTTTGACTTATTTTTTTCTGTAAACAAGACAATAATTTTCACTTGTCTAGAAAATCCTTCTTGATTTAAGAATTTTTAGATATTTTGGCTGGAAACAACTTTGTTATTAGTTTGTATCTGCACTTGTTGATCAGTTAAAAATATATGGAAAAATGGAAAAGGTAACTGTTAGTGGTAATTTTTTGCCAGGACATTAGCTGTGATCTAAAAACACATAATAAAACACATGAACTTGTGAAAAATTCAAAATACAGAAAATTCCTTTAAGTTAACACATTAGTTGTTGTTTTACAGACTTTTTATTATGTGTAGAATACTAACTAACTACCAAATCAATGCTTAAAAATATAATTGTTCAGAATGCGTAGTTTGACTGGTTAATTAGAAAATACATAAAATGCAATTGTTTATTAAGGCGAGACGCTGCAGGGAAATAGGGTAAAAAAATTAACTACTACTTATCACCTTACTTACTCAGTTGATTGATTACATTGATAATTGCAAACATTTTTTTGTATTACATGTTTTCTAAAATGTTAGGTTTAAATATGCAAATGAGCCATTATTTAATGAAATATGCGCTAATTTGCATGCATTTCTAGCACAAAAATCTAAAAACTCAGTTTCAAAATTCTTGTTTAATTTTTTTGATATATTAGAGTATATTTATCGCAACATAATTCAGAAAAAAACTTAGAGCAGACAGGAAACACTATTTTTTTTTTTTTTTTTTACCATTTTTGGGGAATAAAATGTTGCAAGCAAATACTTTATGAACAAATCCCTGTGTAAAAACCTTTAGGATATAGATGTAGAATAAAAATGCTCAGTTTAGTGTGTGTTACTTAGGTGTGTAAGTGCTACTGAAGTGCAGATTTATGGCTCAGTCTAGGAGAAAACACTCATTTTGAGAAAATAGCCTTTAAATATATGTATTGTAATTGAAATCTATTGAAACAAATAGATAAAGTGCTATAAAAGAAACACTTAACAGTGTTTTTTGGATGTTTTCTAACCACTAGTCTGAAAAAAAAAAACACTTCATGAAAAAAACAAAAAGCCCAAAATCTCAAACTTAACAGATGCATGAAAAAACAGCATTTTTGCCTGCAGTGTCTCCCCTTAAAAATAAATAAATATTATTTATATTTTAATATTATATATATATATATATATATATATATATATATATATATATGTAAAAAAAATTTTTTTTTTTTTTTTTTTTTTTAAGCAAACAGCAAATCTAAATTAACATTTCAAATCATATTCCTAATCAAATTTTCTCAGGAAATTTGCAACACTGAACACCATTATGGTATGGTATTATGGTATTATCTATGCTTTTAGAACACAAAAAAACATTTACTGAAGGCACCTTTAACAAACCAATCAAAGTATTTAATGGTGAAGTAGCTGATAGTTCATCAGGATACACATTTTTCCACATCAAACCACACTATACACTGCATATAATCTTAAAATTGATATAAAAGTGACAGACATCCAGTATACTGATCCAAACTCCAAAGAAAGATCATGTTCCCATTGTCTGGAGTAGGAATAAACTAATTCTGGATTGTATCAGCAGCAATACTTGACTTTTAAAAATGGCTTTTTTTCATATTTCCCTTTTATTTTCTATGTACCTTTTTTTAAACAATGTCCAATTTTTGGTACCACAAAAAAAAAAAAACTATGTTAAAAGTTTTGGTGTAATCGAATGACTAAAGACTGAAGGTTAAACTGATCGCTCAGATTTGACCAATGCAAACTGACAATGATATTCATAGTCCTTATTAAAAATGAAATAATACAAAAAAAGATCTGCACACTGTTCTCCCTTTATTTAGAAAAAGTTCAAAGTTCATGTTTTGGTCGCATTATCGTAACATTTCCTGATAGCACACGTACATCACAGAGACGTCTATTTGACGTCTGCATTACGTATTTTTTAGCATGTTTGCTCATCTGCAATACATCTATTGGACGTTTCCTATTAGATGTCAAATAGATGTATATCAGATGTCTTTAAGATGTTTATGATTTAGAACGGACATCTGAAAGAGATCTGTCAGATGTTTGTACCCTGCAGATGCTTTCCAGATCAAGAGATCTTTAACAGACATCTTGCAGACACACTGCAAAAAATGCTTTTCTTACTTACATTTTTGTCTTGTTTCCAGCCAAAATATCAAAAATTCTTAAATCAAGAATTTTTTTCTAGATTAGTAAAAATTATTGTCTTTATTACAGAAAAAAACAAGTCAAAATGAAGTGTGTTTTTGCTTGAAACAAGCTAAATAATCTGCCAGTGGGGTAAGAAAAATAATCGTTTTCTGTTTAAAATAAGATTTTTATTATTTTTATTTTTTTTTGCTTACTCCAATGGCAGATTATTTTGCTTGTTCTAAGCAAAAACTTACTTAATTTTGACTTTTTTTTTTTTTCTGAAAACAAGAAAATTATTTTACTTGTCTAGTAAATCCTTCTTGATTTAAAGGATAACTATTGCCAAAATGCAACATTGGCTGTTTTTTTTTGTTTTGTTTTTTTACTGTAAACGAGACAAACTTATATCTAAAAGCATAATTACGACAAACAAGCCGTTTTTGAGATTGACCGTGATTTCGTTTTGTGGTCAATGGCCGGTGAATGGGAGTACTAGGGGCATAACTTGTCTGGTTATGCCCCTATGTTTGTCTCATTTACAGTAAAAAAAAAAAAAAAACAGCCCAGGTTGCATTTTGGCAATAGCTATCCTTTAAGAATTTTTAGATATTTTGGCTGGAAGCAAGACAAAATCAAAGAAATGCATCTTCTGCAGTGCATACGTGTGGGTTGCAACCTTTCCTAAATAAAGAGAGAACAACAGTGTGCAGTTCTTTTTTGCATTATCTGATGTATTTTTGTGATATTGGACCTGGCCAAAATGCTTTGGATGTGCATACTCTGACCTTCCTTATTAAAAATGATCCGTATGATTTATGAAGCTACATTTTGCACTGCAAAAAAAAAATGCTTTTCTTACTTAGATTCTAGACAAGTTTTCGCTTGGAACAAGCAAAATAATCTGCCAATGGGGTAAGAAAAATAATCTTATTTCAAACAGAAAACAAGATTAGTTTTCTTACCCCCCCCCATTGGCAGATTATTTTGCACTTAAATTTGAGTAGTTTTTTTCTGAAAAGAAAAAACTATTTACTTGTCTAGAAAATCCTTCTTGATTTAAGAATTTTTCAGATATTTTGACTGGAAAAAGACAAAAAATCTAAGTAAGAAAATCATTTTATTTTGCAGTGCACCATCACACAAAGGCTTCAAAACACTCAAAATGTACCGCACAGCAGCACGGCTCATATAGATTTATACAAATTTTATGTTTTATTTGATTTATGATTTTTACTTCTTTGTTTCTGGATCTTAACAACTGTACTGTTGTTGAACATGTTTCAAGAAAAAAACAGGTAAATAGTAAAGGTAAATAATCTGCCAATAAAATCTTATTTCAAACAGACAAAGCAAGATTATTTTTCTTACCCCATTGGCAGATTATTTAGCTTGTTTCAAGTAAAAATGCACTTAATTTTGGCTTGTTTTTTCTGAAAACAAGAAAATATTTTTTACTCGTCTAGAAAATCCTTCTTGATTTAAGAATCTGTGGTTATTTTGGCTGGAAACGAGACAAAAAATCTAAGTAAGAAAAGCATTTTTTGCAGTGGGGTGATTTCATGACTTCATTAAACACACAAAGTAGGACACTATTAGTGACTGTAACACATTTCCACAGATGGTGGCTGTTAGAACGGCTCTGATGTCCCTCAGCTCTCCGCCATCGCCTGCTCTGCCATGAGGAGCGGCTGTAAACATTGTCGAGGACGGTCCACGGTTCGCCTGTCGCCGGTGGCCATCCTGCGCAGCTCGCTGGCGTTATCCTGGATGGTGTGGTGATGATACAGCTGCAGACTGAGACCACAAGAAGGGAAAATGTGCTCAGACACACAAGTCAAAAAGGTAAAAAGTTAAACTAACAGATATCAGTAAATTATTTGGTCAATTAGTACATTGAGAAATATTTCCTGTGTTAGGATTGCATGTGCATATTGAATCCCATTAAAGATGCAATGATTTGCATACTTTTTCAAAACAGAAATCTGAAGAGTGGATACAGCCAGGATCAAAATTAATACTCTATTTATTTCTATTTATATTTACATTTACATTTAGATTTATTTAGATTTATCAGATGCTTTTTATCCAAAACGACTTACAAAAGAGGACAATGGATGTAAAAAAGGCTTACCTTAGTATTTTAGTCTTGTTTCTAGTCGAAATGACAATTTAAAATTAAGATGCATTTACAGGATAAGCAAAATTACATTAGATATTTAGTCTTGTTTTAAGCAAAAAGCACTTAATTTAGTTTCCCCCCCTGCAAACAAGTGAAATTATCTGTCAGTGGGGTAAGTCAAATAGTCGTATAAGTCGTATTTTACTAAGCCCACTGGCAGATAATTTTACTTATTTTAAGCAAAAGGCTCTTAATTTAGTTTTTTACCCTGGAAACAAGACTAAATATCTAATATTTTGCTTATGTAGTAAATGCATCTTAATTTAAGAATTCTTAAATATTTTGACTAGAAACAAGACAAAAATACTAAGTTAGAAAATCCCTTTTTTTGCAGTGTAGATAGAATAAAAAAAGAAAAGCAAGCTAGTGTTAGAGGCCTAAAAATAGATACAAGAACAAAGAAGCTAGTGTTTGTTTTTTTGTGTTTAAAAAAAAATTGTAAGTAAGCTAATAGAGATGGGATACAACACGAACACAGAAACTAGTGTTAGTTAGTTAGTTAGTTTTTTTTATTAGAAAACAAGCAATAAGTACATGAATAAAGAATCAGTCTAAAAGGGCCAGTTTTTTTGTTTATTTTTTTAGAATAGAATTAGAATAGAGGGTGCTAGAGTTAGAGGGTTAAATAAGAAATATAGAGAAAAGAAAGAGAAAAAATATTTATCTGCATCTTGAAAAAAAAATTGATTTGCAAAATCAAATTCAGCTTTAATACAACAGTATATAAGTAAAGCAGTCAAAAGTCAAAATTGTTAGTTTTTGTTGCCAGATAGTATACAAAATGTATCATTTAATTTATAATTAGTGAAGGACTGGAATAATATGAAGAGTTTATTTGCAAAAACAGATTTTTTTATTTTCAAAAATCATGTTTTTGTGTTAGTTAGCTATATTTTTGGTTATTTGATTACTTAATCAAAAAACCCCAACTGCAGTTCGATTGAGATTAATTGGAATGCTCAATGAAATTTAAAAAAAAATGGTTCCAAATCAAATTATCCGTTTTTGCAAAAAAACTCTTTAATGTTCATTTGACTTTTATCATCAAAGAAATTTACAGGAATTTATAAATAATATTTTTACATTTTTTTAATTTTGGATGTAGTAACGGCCAAAACATCTGGTTCATGTTTGCATTTTCTTCTGTCTTTGGCCATAATTCTAAGCTTGAAATTAGAATTGGGTATCAAATCATGTTGTATGTGTGAAAATGGGCTGAGAATTAATCAAAGAGTTGCAATCTGGTTCAGAGGAAGACAAAAATCACGTCTTTGCACTGCAAAAAAATGCATTTCTTACTTAGATATTTTGTCTGGAAACAAGACAAATCAAAGTAAGAAAAGCATTTTTGTATGTGGCAGTTTTCTGCTGATTAACAGAGAATACAAGACTTCTCCTTACAAATAGTTGTCAAAAGCTGATGCAACAAAATGCATCATATTCTATGGGACTGTGTGATGTGTTTGAAAAAAAAAAAACTTTTTTTTTTTTTTTTTTAATCCGTTCATCAAAATTAATGGGATTTTTTTTTTTTTTTAATTATTCAGCAAATATGATGCAGGACAGTTAAATAAGTATTTCGTATTTTCTTTCCACTTTTCTAAAAGATGACATGTTATGTAAGGAAAAATAGACTAAAATCTAAAAACAATGCTTTTTCCTGCACATAATCAAGGTGATAGAGTATAGATTACTTACTCAGGAGTCTTGGCGTTTCGTTTCACACTGTAAATCACAAAGACAAAGAGAAGAGAAAACTTAGAATGCTTATTAAAACAGCAGTAAATGCACTGCAAAAAAAAGAAAGGCTTATCTTAGTATTTTTGTCTGAGAAATCTTAAATTAATTGCATTTACTAAATAAGCAAAATAGCATAAGATATTTAGTCTTGTTTCCGGGGGGGAAAAAAGCGAAAGTAAGTGCAGTTTGCTTAAAACAAGACTAAATATCTCATGCAATTTTGCTTATCCAGTAAGTGCATCTTAATTTAGGAATTTTTAGATATTTTGGTAGCATTTTCTATGAAGCCTGCATTCATAATACATCATAAGGGTATTCTTAAGGCATTATAATGAATGCATAAAGTATTATAAAAACCTTATAATATGTTATATATCATCTCATGAGTATTCTTAACCTTAGTCTGCTAATAGTCTAAGGAGCATTAGTTGACATGTAGTTGGAAAGTTTAAGCTTATAGTAAATAGACTAGGTGAACATCAAACGTAATATAACGTCAAAAATAAATGTTAATATGAGACAGTCCATTATAAATGAAGTAGATTTAATGTGGCGTCCATTGTGTGTTATAAATAATCATAATCTTAAAAGTTATGACCTCAAGTATTTTAATGCATTATACTTGTTGTTATGAGTAATCATGAGATGATAGAACATATACAAGACTTTTATTTTAATGCCTTAGAAATACCCTTACACTGCAAAACATGATTTTCGTACTGATTTTTTGTCTTGTTTCCAGCCAAAATATCTGAAAATTCTTAACTCAAGATGGATTTTCTAGACAAGTAAAAATTATTGTTAATTGATTTTTTTTTTTTTTGCCCATGGGATAAGAAAAATAATCTTATTTCAAGCAGACAACTAGATTATTTTTCTTACTCCATTGGCAGATTTTCTTGCTTGTTTCAAGCAAAAACACATTTCATTTTAACTTTTTTTTTCTGAAACAAGACCATTTTTGCTTGTCTAGAAAATCCTTCTTGATTTAAGAATTTTTAGATATTTTGGCTGGAAACAAGTTAGAAAAGCACTTTTGCAGTGTATTAATAGGGGCTACATAGACTTGAAACAAGACATAAATACTAAGTAAGATAAGCTTTTTTTGCAGTGTGTTAAAGCTGAGTCTGCTGTACATACAGTCCCTCTCTCCTGCAGCACATGATGTAGGCCAGGAGGACACAGAGGATCACAACCAGAGCCAGTGGAACGATGATGGTGACAATGTAGTCAGGGAAGAAATCTCTGTCAGGAGGAGACTCCGGAGGACTGAACTCTCCACCCCACTCCAGAACACCTGAGCCCACGGTCGGGACCGGAGCCGGAGGAACGGGTCTGGACAGATCAAACTGTGGGATGGCAGATGTGTGAGGATGGAGGTGAAGTATGCATCACTCAAACGTTTCTGAGCTGAGGTGTGTGTTGTCTCACCAGAGCAGATCTGCACCAGCTGATGCAGTTGATGGGGTTTGTGCAGGTGCTGCAGTCTCCGCTGATCTTCCCTCCAGACTCACACTCTCTCTGATGCTCCGGCGTCTCCAGGCGCAGCATGCATTTGGAAAAGGGCTGGTCTGAACCCAGTTTCACATACACACTGAGACACATGACAAAATATGGGATTATTAAGTGTGTGGTCAATAGTTCAACACAAAATATGTGACCCTGGAGCGCAAAACCAGTCTTAAGTGCATGTATATTTGTAGCAATAGCCAAAAATACATTGTATGGATTAAAATGATAAATTTTTCTTTTATGCTAAAAATCATTGGGATATTAGGATCATGTTCCATGAAGATATTTAGTAAATTTCTTACCGTAAATATATCTAAATTTTATTTTTGATTAGTAATATGCATTGCTAAGAACTTCATTTGGACAACTTTAAAGGCGATTTTCTCAATATTTAGATTTTTTTTGCACCCTCAGATTCCAGATGTTTAAATAGTTGTATCTCGACCAAATATTGTCCTATCCTAACAAACCATACATCGATGGAAAGCTTATTTATTCTGATTCATTGACCCTTATGACTGGTTTTGTGGTCCTGGGTCTCATATGTCTTAAAGAACTTTTTACAGTTAAAATGTTTTAAACCAAGATGAAAAGACTTTGAGAAGCAAAATTATGGAAGATAATAAGACCTGTTTTTATCCTGTCATATCTCTTGATATAATTTATTTAGTCATGTTTTAATCATAAATCACACAATTAAAATAAAAAAAATCCAGGCTTTTTAATAGTATAGTGTATAATGTTACAAAAGCTTTTTATTTCAGATAAATGCTGATCTTTGTATCTTTCTGTTCATCAAAGAACCCTGAAAAAATGCACTTAGCTGTTTTAAATATTGATAATAATAATAAAAATCATAATATGTGATCCTGGAGCACAAAACCAGTCTTAAGTAGCACGGGTGTATTTATAGAAATACAAATATAAAAATACATTTATGCCAAAAATCATTAGGATATTAAATAAAGATCATGTTCTATGAAGATATTTTGTAAATTTTCTTCCATAAATATATCAAAACTTAATTTTTGATTAGTAATATGCAATGCTAAGAACTTAATTTGACCAACTTTAAAGGTGATTTTCTCAGTATTTAGATTTTTTTGCACCCTCAGATTGCAGATTTTCAAATAGTTGCATCTCTGAAACATTTTGTCCTATCCCAACAAACAATACATCAATGAAAGCTTATGTATTCAGCTTTCAGAGGATGTATAAAAATAAAAAAAAATAAAAAAAACCTTATGACTGGTTTTGTGGTCCAGGGTCACATTTGTCTTAGAAATTTACCCAGCTTTCAGATGATGAATAAATCTCAATTTCAAAAATCCAACCTTTATTTCTGTTTTTTTTTTAGTCGAGGGTCACATATATACTATAATGTACTGTAATACTATAGTATGTATTTGATACTGTAATATTATAATACTATAATATACTAAAATATGATATGCTACTATAATTTTAACCACCACATCATCATCATCATCATCATAATAGCTATGAAGAGTTCTAGCTCTATATCCTCACCCCTCAAAATATCCCGGCAGAGGCAGTGGGACGCGGCCGCCTCTGTCCAGAGCTGAGGTGATGTTGACGAAATCCAGTCTGCCGGTTCCCCACAGGTTCTGAACGTCCAGCCTGATCTCCTCCTGAACAGCAGCGGGCAGCACTTTCTCAATCTCTCTGCGCTCGATCAAGAACTCGGCCTGATACGGCATCCGCTTTACTGGGAGCAGCACAAACCGTGTGTGTGAATGTCACGCATGCAGAGATGATTGAGACCAATTTTATACTCAGTGATTTCATACCTGCAGGACCCACGTTTATCACCAGCCTCTCTTTAGACGTGTCATAACTCCGCTTGTTGATCACCAAAATCTAAAAGACAACGCAGAACAACACATTGTACACTGCAAAAAAATGCTTTTCTTACTTCGATTTCTTGTCTTGTTTCCAGCCAAAATATCTGAAAATTCTTAAATCAAGAAGGATTTTCTAGACAAGTAAAAATTGTCTTGTTTTTTTAGAAAAACAAGCCAAAATTAAGTGATTTTTTTTGCTTAGAACAAGCTAAATAATCTGTAAGAAATTACTGATTTACTGCTTGTTCTCCGTCGTCTTCGTTATCAATGCTGGTTATTTCAATGACTGACTTGTTGCAGGCCAGTCTGTTGTCGTGGGGGCATTTCCACGCACAGAAACGTGACGCTGAACGAAACGAACTGTGATTGGTTGTTTGACATGTCAATCAAACGGTCTTATGGGCGGGCCTTGGCCAATGAAAGCTGCCATGAATTCTAGACCTTCAGCCGTCTGGCTATGTGAGACTAAAACTTTTTAGACATTTTGACTAAAAATGAGACAAAAATACTAACATACGCAAGATATTTTTTTGCAGTGCACAGAACAGTTTCAAGCAAAAACACTTAACTTTGACTTTTTTTTTTTTTAAACAAGGCAATAATTTTTACTCAAAACGCACTGATTTAAGAATTTTGAGATATTTTGGCTGGAAACAAGACAAAAAATCTAAGTAAGAAAAGCATTTTTTTTGCAGCGTGAACTCAGCACAGTTGATCATGTTGATAATATCAAGGCCTTATAAATAATTGTAAATATGATAAAGTATGATCTGTTTTGAATGTCAGCGATGGGTTGTTGACCTCGATGATGTTCCTGCCATGGTCCTGTGGCAGCGGCGTCCCGTACAGGAATCCGTTCTCATACGGGTCTCTCTGGGTGAAGCGGAGCCAGCGGGGCAGATCTGGGAATCGCTCCTTATTGCATTTAAACACCATGGGATCATTATAAACATGACCTATAAATCAGGACACATCAGCTGTCAAACACACTCTTATACTAAACAGATGACCTTTAACATGTGACCCTGGACCACAAAACCACTCATAAAGGTACACAGATTTATGCATCATCTGAGAGCTGAATAAATAAGCTTTCCATTGATTTATGGTTTATTACTGAGATACAACTATTAGAAAATCGCCTTTAAAGTTGTCCAAATGAAGTTCTTAGCAATGCATATTACTAATCAGAAATTAAGTTTTTATATATTTGCAGTAGAAAATTTACTAAATATCATCATGGAACATGATCTTAATATCCTAATGATTTTTGACATAAAATAAAAATTAACAATTTTGACTTATACAATGTATTTTTGGCTATTGCTCCAAATATATTTAAGACTGGTTTTGTCGTCCAAGGTCACATCCAGTGTTGGGGGTAACGCATTACAAGTAACGCAAGTTACGTAATAATATGACTTTTTCCAAGTAACTAGTAAAGTAATGCATTCATTTTTAATTAACAAGAAAATATCTGAGTTACCTTTTCCGCCATTTATTTATCAAAAGCTCTCCTGTCCCCATGTTGAGAAAAATTGTAAGATGTTACTTTAGTTCTAGAATAAATGTGAACATGCATTAATTCATCTCACTCACTAAAAAACAGATACAGTGTTCTTCAAAATGAATAAAAACAGTCAAATTCAAGAAAACCTGCAATAATTAAATATGTTCAATAATACAAATATCCTTTATGTATTTAATCCCATTTTATTAACCTTCGATGATCCAATTCATCCATACTAATAAGCAAAAATTACTCAAGATAATCTAACATTTGTTTTCCTTTTTGTATTGCTGAAGAGTTTACTTTTTTCTTCTGCGGTCTACTGTACAGACGGAGATTTACTTTTCTCTAAGCCTGAGGCTTTTGCTGTGAAAAGGCTTTTACATTTGACAAAAATAGAGCTTTTTATATTAAAAACAAACAAGCAAGCCCTGCCCAGATTTAAAAAGTAACGCAAAAGTAACGGAACGCATTACTTTCCATCAAAAGTAACTAAGTAACGTAATTAGTAACTTTTTTAGGGAGTAACTCAATATTGTAATGCATTACTTTTTTTTTTTTTTTAAAGTAACTTTCCCCAACACTGATCACAGATTTGTTCTGACATACCGAAGACTTTATGAAAAGGCTCAAATTCGCTCTGGAAAACTTCTCTGTGCAGCTCATAGACAAACAGCTGACCGGCCGGAGCATCTGTGATAATGTCGGCCCGCACCAACAGAAAACCAGCGGCACAGGCTATAAAACATACACAGAAACCACAGGAACATTCAAGAACTTATATTCAGATTATTTATTATATTTGAGAATGTTTTTAATAGTGCTTTATTACAGTAAATGTGCAGATTATCTGACATATTTGTAGATTTAAATATGAAAACACTTAAGGGGAGACACTGCAGGCAAAAACACTTTTTACATGCGCTTTTCAAGTTTGAGATTTTGGGCTTTTATAAAGTGTTTTTTCAGACTAGTGGAAAGAAAACACCCACAAGACACTGTTAAGTCTTTCTTTAATGGCACTTTATCTATTTGTGTCAATAGATTTCAATTACAATCCATATTTTTAAAGGCCAAGAGTTTTTTCTCCTACACTGAGACATAAATCTCCACTTCAGCAGCACTTACACACACCACACTTTACATTTGTGTTCCTGTCTATATCCTGAAGGTTTTTACAGAGGGATTTGTTCATATAGAATTAGCTTGATTTTATACAACATTTTATTCGCCCAAATATGTTAAAACAAGTACTTTTTTTTCTGTCTGTTCTAATTTTTTTCAGAATTATGGAGTGACAAAAAGAGACTACCTCTGTAAAAACATTTGACTCTTATATGTAAAAAAAATAAACAAGAAAATTTTTAAACTGACTTCGTCCAGTGTTTAGATTTTTGTACTGGAAATGTATGCAAATATGCGCATATTTCATTAAATAATGGCTCATTTGCATATTTAAACCTAACATTTTAGAAAACTTGCAATTCAAAAAATGTTTGCAATTATTAATATAATTAATCAACTGAGTAAGTAAGGTCATAACTATTAGTTATAATAACTTTTTTTTACTCTATTCACCTGCAGTGTCTCGCCTTAAGCTACTTGCATTTATTTATAGTTGTTGTATTTTCACTTCTGTACATTTAGTGCGCTGCAGTGTGCCAAAACAAAGAAAGACTCAAACCTACTTCTGTAATGTTTGTTCCAGCTTTGAAATCTTAGATATGTCTTTAAAGAGTCTGAAAGAAAAAGAATGAACTTGCCTGTTATTGCCAAAGCCCAGCTCCCTTTGTCTGCCATCTTGTTTGAGTCTTGATTGACAGAAGCACTTGGTCAAGAGAACAGAAACCCACCCAGACACCCGTCCTAAATACAGTGAGGGCTATATTTACCCTTCATGTCATCCAGCACTTCCCATTCTCTCTCTCTCTGTCTCTCTCTCTCTCTCTCTCTCTCTCTCTCTCTCTCTCTCTCTCTCTCTCTCTGTGTGTGTGTGTGTGTGTGTGTGTGTGTGTGTGTGTGTGTGTGTGTGCGCATTAAGAGCCGGGGGTGAAAACTTTTGGAATTTGAAGATCAGGGTACATTTTACCTATTTTGACTTCTTGAAAACATGTTAGTATCTTCTGTAGCTTCTGAAGGGCAGTAAGGCAAAATAAGAAAAATTTACACATCTCCATTCTGTTCAAAAGCTTTCACCCCCGGCTCTTAATACATGTTTTTTCCTTCTGGAGCATCAGTGAGTGTTTGAACCTTCTGTAATAGTTGCATATGAGTCCCTCAGTTGTCCTCAGTGTGAAAAGATGGATCTCAAAATCATACAGTCATTGTTGGAAAGGGTTCAAATACACAAAAAATATGAAAAAACAACAAATTTGAAGGACTTTTCTGAAGAACAGCAGGCATTTCAGGACAAAAAAGAGACTCATGAACAACTATCACTAAACAAAAACACAGCTGTGGATCATTCAGGAAACAACACAGTATTAAGAATCAATGGGATGTAAACTTTTGAACAGGAATTCTTATAAATTCAACTATTATTTTCTCTTGTGGACTATATGTAAACATCTTCTAAGTGAAATATCTTATTCAGGTCAGTACTAAATAAACAATAACATGCATTTTGCATGATCCTTCTTAATTTGCTATAGTAATTTAGCAATGGTGCCCATCCACTCCCATTATATGACTGACAGACTGCACCGGTTTTGGTTAAAAATCTTCGTTTGTGCTCTTCTGAGGAAACAAAGTCACCTACATCTTGGATGCCCTGGGGGTAAGCAGATAAACATCACATTTTCATTTTTGGGTGAACTATCCCTTTAACATTTAGCAGATTCTGAAAAGTAGCAGAGAAGCTAATATTATTAGCTTTTTTTTTTTTTTCCTACAAAAAAACTACAATGTTATCATGGATAGAGTGTAAGTGCACTACTAAGTGTACAACTTAGGTTGACTAGTGAGAAATGGCTGTGTTTCATCTTACCAACACATGAGGGCAGCATACATCTTTTGCTATTTGTTCTAAAACTAAATGAGCTGGTATAATGAAATATTTTTTATGTTTTTGCTTTTTTATTTTATATATTTACAAAAATACTGTACGTTTATGCAGATACAGCCCGCCGTTTTATCATCAGTTTATTAAATTCATAGTGCAGCAGTTATATGATTGAATAAATCAACATTTATATCCTATTTACGTAACTTTAAAAACATTCATATAATTTGTACAATTTTAACTAAACATTAAAACCATCAGCTAAAAGTTAAAACATTAATCTTAAGACTAAAAAGTAGGAAATCTGCATATGTAAATACATAAATAGCTGCTTATATGTTTTATGAACATAAATAAATACTGAATGAATAATATGTCATATATGGCATGCTATATGTGTCAGAAAACAAAAATAAACAAATAAAATCATTTAAAAATATCGGAAAATTCTTAAATCAAGAAGGAATTTCTAGACAATAAAAAAATTGTCTTGTTTTCAGAAAAAAAATCAAAGTCAAAATCAAGTGCCTTTTACTTGAAACAAGCAAAATAATCCGCCAATGGGGTAAGAAAAATAATCATATTTCAAACAGAAAACAAGATTATTTTTACCTCACTGGCAGATTATTTTGCTTATTTCAAGGAAAAACACGTGAACGAAAACAGTTTTTTTTCTGAAAACAAAGCAATAATTTTTACTTGTCTAAAAAATCCTTCTTGATTTAAGAATTTTTAGATATTTTGGCTGGAAACAAGACAAAACCTCTAAGAAAAGCATATTAGCATATCTCTTTGTAATATGAATGAAAGTTATTCTTGGTTTTACACATTATGAGAGAGAAGAGTCTGGTGTGTTTATCTAATCAATCTTATTTTGTTTTTGGCTAATTATTTTGATTCTTATAACAGGAAAACTGTGAAAACCACACATTTGAACAATTATTTAATTATTATTTAATTTGTTTATTTTTGCTTTTTGCCATATATGGCATGTTATTAATTTCAGTATTTATTTATGTTCATAAAACATTTTAAGCAGGTATTTATTCATTTACATTTGCAGATTTCTTACTTTTTAATCTTAAGATTGTTTTAACTTTCAGCTTTTATTTTTAATGTTTAGTTAGAATTTTCTACAAATTATATTACTGTTAGTTTTTTAAAGTTATGTAAATAGAATAGAAATGTGGATTTATTAATTTATACAACTGTTGCGCTATGAATTTATTAAACTGAACATAAAACTAATCTGAAATGGCTTTTAAAACAGGCTGAATCTGCTTAAACATGCTGTAGAGTATTTTTGTAAACATATCTTTATTTTATTTTAATTATTTTATTATACCAGCTTTTATTACTATTATTGAACAATGTCAAAACATTCAATACAAGTCAATTCCAACAAATGAAAAGTACATTTTAAAAGCTAGGGGGAGATGTAAACAATATCATGGGAAAACATTAAAGGTTGTAGAGGCTTGCACAATTCACATAGCTTTTTGTTTCTTTGAGGGCAATATGGACTTCACTTTATTTTTAAATGCAATAAAACATCTATTTTTACCTTAAAATTTACATTTATGAATATGAAATTTGGCCATTAAAATAAAGAACTTATTAAAACCCGTGTGGGTCTGTTTGTTTCTAGAGTTTTCGATAATTCCTAAAAGAACATCGTTCCACTGTTAAGTAATATTTTAGTCAACATTATCAACAAAAGACTTTTTTTTATTAAAGAAGAATAATTGGACATTACAAAAATATTGAAATAGAAATCCAGACACACAAAATACAAGCTTAATCTTTGTAAAGTAATACAGTATGCAATAAGAGGGGAAAAAAAAAAGCTAATACCATAAAGAAAAAATTAATAAAAACTAAAATAAAACCTAGAAACAACTAAACAATAGTTCAAATTTTCTTCCTTTTCCCACATGTTATATTGGGGGAGCATAAACAGAAAAAAATGTGTCCATGAAATGTAACAACATGTCATTCTTTTTGTTATTCATTAGCATTAAACTTCCATTTCGGATAAAAATAAATTATATTTTGGTATGCATTTAGCAAATTGCTGTTTATGAATATAATGTTTGCCTTGCAAAATGTAAAAGTTAACAACGTACTCAATCATTTTACTTTTATGTGAATAAGTACAGATAACATCTTTTAAAGAAAGCATATAATTAACATTTCTTTGCAGAAATAGAAAGGCGCTAACATCAGACCAAAGACTTAGAGACAATTCACAATTATAAAACAGATGACACAAGTCTTCCTCATGTGTGTTACAGAAACTGCAGGTATTATCAATGTCCATGAATTTAGAAAGAGCTACTTTACATGGATACATTTTATGAAGTATTTTGAAATGCACCTCTTTAACTTTATTGAAAATACAAAATTTGTAAGGATTTGACCAGGTTGTTTTCCAATTAATATCAGAAATTTTTGCATTCCAAAAGAATTTGCCTCTGGGGGTGATTTTATGTTTTGATTGCAAAATTTGCCTAATATTTTTATTATTACAAGAGGAAGAAAATATTTCGATACCATCAATTTTTAATTCTGGAAATATCTTTTCATTGCTTCCAAAAGAGAGGTGATTATTTATTAATTGTATCAGCCCACTTGGAATAGCTGAAATTCTTTAAAGGGGATTGGAAAGTTGTGAATATGCATGAAGTCTTGATAATACAAAATGTTTCCACTCTTATAAAACATATCCATAACAAAATATATATTCCTCTTTTAAACCAGCTGTGCAAAAATAATGATTTATTTCTAGATGTAATGAGAAAAGTTGTGATGGAAACAAATTTTCCAAGCCAATAATACTTGCTGGTGAAATTTAGATAACTTAATTGGTAGCTTTCCTGGAAGAAAGTTACATCTAAGAAGAAAGGATAACCCTCCAAGTTTTTGAAAGATACGTTGTGGAATAAAGAACCACATGGAATTATTATTGTTTTAGACAATGAAGTTTAAAAGTATTGTTGATCATCTCTAAGCCACCTTCTACTCTTTTGCCTGATACAATGTCCTTTTTTAACTGGTAAGGTTATTTTTCCATATAAAATCTAAGAAGGAAATGTCATCATTAACATACATGGAAAGAGCAGGGTAAACAAATCTAGAAAGGCCCTCTGCTTTAGACTGTAATACTCTCACAAAAATGGTAAGATCCCTTTGTAGCCAATTATTCAAAATATGTTTAGTTTTCTTAATTTTTGACATAAAACTCAGCTGTTCACAAACAATTTTATTTTTAGAAATACAAATTCCAAGATATTATTATTTATTTTTATTTTTTATTGCAAGACAAAAAGGAAAACAACAATAAACAGCACTGCATAGAAATACAACAACATAAAAGAAGGAAAGAAAAATAAAATAAATGAATAAAAACAGCACCTCAATCAGTAAGAAAAAGATCGTCATATGCCTTAAGAAACTTGTTATTCTTGTTATCATCAATAAGTTTAAGAGAATGAACAATAAGCAAAATCTCTGCGAGAAAGACATCAAATCTAGGTAACATATTAAGAAATTTGGATTTATGAATAAAAAATTTACAACAAGTTCAGTAGCATGGTCACTACTAGAAAAATATAGAAATATTTCTTTTAGCGTAAATTTTAAATTACATTTTACTAAAGAAGATAGATAACATCTTAAGTTCTCCCAAAGAAATTTAACCTGATCGCAATGATAGAATAAATGAAGAAAAGTTTCTTCCTCAACTTTACAGAATACACATAAATTAGAAATATCAAAAAAAGAAGCAATTTGGGAGTTTGTAGGGTAAACATTATGCAAAATCTTAAAATGTATTTCTCTGATTTTATTAGAAATGCAAAATTTGTCAAGAAGTCACCATGCTTTCTTCCAATAAATTCCAAGATATTTAACAACAGTGCAAGGACTTTGTGACGACATAGTCGCGCTGTCGCGTCATTTCCGGCAGGGGGCGCTGATCTCAAAACACGCGCCTTCGGCTGCATCAACAGAAAGGACAATGTAGTTGTTAGTGTGTATCTTATTCGAAACAACACGAGCAGCCGCGATGATCCAGAGCTGATCTGACTGCTGCAATCGGCGCCGTGGGAGGAACTTTCTAATAAATGGCTTTCATTGACAGTTTATAAGAGAAGAATCAAGCGAAGAAGTCAAAGCAGGAACAATAAGGAGATGGATGTGAATGACTCGCGCTGACTTACACTCGACGAGGAGCTCCAGCTTTCGACTTACTTCAGCCTGCAATGTGCTTTGCTGATCTGGCGATTTCATTCGGTTAAAGTGTCGAGGATGAAGAGCAAACCAAACCCGTCCGACTGTCCGATGGCTTTCGGTAAGACGCGGTTTGTGATTTACGAATGTGTTTGTGGTAGAAGTCGAGTGGCTTTATTTTTACCTCAGTGCGGTTTGTGTCAACTTCCAGTTCCGTAAAGAAACACACTTTCTGTGTAAATGTCTTTAATGGTTTGAGGTCACTTCAGTGCACACACTGCGTCTTGCTTAAGCCTAAATTACTTTGTGTGAAGTGATTTTGGGACATGGTACAATGGCACTATAGTGTACTGGACATCAACTTTTTATCTCGTAATTGCAACTTTGTGTCTTAATTGTAACTCATTATCTTAGAATTGCAGCTTTTTATCTATTGTAACTTTTCTCACAATTGTATTTTTTTTTTTTTTTTTTTTTTTTTTTTTTTTACAATTGCAACTTTATCTCAGTTGTAACTTATTAATCTCAAAATTCCAACTTTTATTTCTCACAATTGCAGCTTTTTTCACAATTGTAACTTTATCTCATAATTGCAAATTTGTCTTAATTGTAACTCTTTATCTTAGAATTGCAGCTTTTTTATCTATTGTAAATTGTTCTCACAATTGTTTTTTTTTTTTTTACAATTGCAACTTTTTATCTCAGATGTAACTTTTTCACAATTGTAACTTTTTCTCACAATTGCAGCTTTTTATCTTAGTTGTAACTTTATCTAACAATTGTAACTTTTTTTTTTCTCAAATGTATTTTTATTTACAATTGCGACTTTTCTCACAATTGCAACTTTTTATCTTAGTTGTAACTTTATCTAACAATTGTAACTTTTTTCACAATTTAATCTTTTTATTTACAATTGCAGCTTTTTATCTCAGTTGTAACTTTTTATCTCACAATTTAACGTTTTATCTCATAACTGCAACTTTTAGTCTCTATTGTAACTTTTTATCTCACAATTGCAGCTTTTTATCTTAGCATTGTAACTTTTTTCTCAAAATTGTATCTTTTATTTACAATTGCAAGTTTTTATCTCAGTTGTAACTTTTTATCTCACAATTTAACGTTTTATCTCATAACTGCAACTTTTAGTCTCTATTGTAACTTTTTATCTCACAATTGCAACTTTTTTCACAATTGTAACTATCTCATAATTGCAAATTTGTCTTAATTGTAACTCTTTATCTTAGAATTGCAGCTTTTTTATCTATTGTAAATTGTTCTCACAATTGTTTTTTTTTTTACAATTGCAACTTTTTATCTCAGATGTAACTTTCACAATTGTAACTTTTTTTTCTCAAATATATTTTTATTTACAATTGCGACTTTTCTCACAATTGCAACTTTTTATCTTAGTTGTAACTTTTTATCTCACAATTGCAGCTTTTTATCTAACAATTGTAACTTTTTTCACAATTTAATCTTTTTATTTACAATTGCAGCTTTTTATCTCAGTTGTAACTTTTTATCTCACAATTTAACGTTTTATCTCATAACTGCAACTTTTAGTCTCTATTGTAACTTTTTATCTCACAATTGCAACTTTTTTCACAATTGTAACTATCTCATAATTGCAAATTTGTCTTAATTGTAACTCTTTATCTTAGAATTGCAGCTTTTTTATCTATTGTAAATTGTTCTCACAATTGTTTTTTTTTTTACAATTGCAACTTTTTATCTCAGATGTAACTTTCACAATTGTAACTTTTTTTTCTCAAATATATTTTTATTTACAATTGCGACTTTTCTCACAATTGCAACTTTTTATCTTAGTTGTAACTTTTTATCTCACAATTGCAGCTTTTTATCTAACAATTGTAACTTTTTTTTCACAATTTAATCTTTTTATTTACAATTGCAGCTTTTTATCTTAGCATTGTAACTTTTTTCTCAAAATTGTATCTTTTATTTACAATTGCAAGTTTTTATCTCAGTTGTAACTTTTTATATCACAATTTAACGTTTTATCTCATAACTGCAACTTTTAGTCTCTATTGTAACTTTTTCTCACAATTGCAATTTTTTTTTATCTCACAATTGCAGCTTTTTTCACAATTGTAACTATCTCATAATTGCAAATTTGTCTTAATTGTAACTCTTTATCTTAGAATTGCAGCTTTTTTATCTATTGTAAATTGTTCTCACAATTGTTTTTTTTTTACAACTTTTTATCTCAGATGTAACTTTTTCACAATTGTAACTTTTTCTCACAATTGCAGCTTTTTATTTTAGCATTGTAACTTTTTTTTCTCAAATGTATTTTTATTTACAATTGCGACTTTTCTCACAATTGCAACTTTTTATCTTAGTTGTAACTTTTTCAGAATTGTAACTTTTTTTCTCACAATTGCAGCTTTTTATCTTAGTTGTAACTTTTCTTTCTCAAAATTGTATCTTTTATTTACAATTGCAAGTTATCTCACAATTTAATGTTTTATCTCATAACTGCAACTTTTAGTCTCTATTGTAACTTTTTTTTTCTCACAATTGTAGCTTTTTTTTTCACACACTGTGAGAAATTTCACAATTTAGACTTTTTTCTTTTTAGAATTAAGAGAAAACATCTCACAATTCAACACAGACGAACGGCATCATACAAACACTTGTGTGTCCCAGTGCTGTTGGACTGTTAAATCAGCGCTTTTGGGATCAGTCAAATTAAAGACC
This sequence comes from Garra rufa, assembly GCF_049309525.1. NCBI lineage: Eukaryota > Metazoa > Chordata > Actinopteri > Cypriniformes > Cyprinidae > Garra > Garra rufa. The sequence goes on from NC_133382.1 coordinate 1,110,999, forward strand.
AGCTTTACCTGTTATATAAATAGAAATGGTAAGCATTAAATATTTGCAGCAAGGTGTGTCACATTTAAGAGAGTTTTCAGCAGGTCTTGAGTATGACTGTGATTCATCCTCCACATCTGCGACTGCTTGAGGTATCATTTCAACTCTGAAAATAGAAGACAGGAAATGGCTCGCATTGATGGCTGAGGCTGTTATTAGGGTTGACAGATGCTCTCCAGTGCCAGAATGAAACCCAACGCATATGCTTTCATTGGATTGCACAATGTGCTTTGAGGGGAATAAAAGAAACAGTGTTTCAACATTTAAAGAGCCTGGCAGATTTAGTTGTTTTCATCATGTGCATGTTCAGATAATCATCATTTAGCATTATATGAATGTATTAAAATGATCTTAAAATGTGCTCACTTTCAGGCCATCCAAGATTAGGATGAGTTTGTTTCGTCATCATGTTTGTAGAAGTGAGTCATTCCATCACTTGCTCACAAATGGATCCTCTGCAGTGAATGGGTGCCGTCAGAATGAGAGTCCAAACAGCTGATAAAAACAACACAAGTAATCCACAGCACTCCAGTTCATCAGTTAACATCTGGAGAAGACAAAAGCTGAAACAAATCCATCATGAAGACGTTTTTAACTAAAATACAAGTCCGTAATCCATAACAAAGCTTCTTCTTGTTGTCTCTCGTAACAAAATCCAGACACATATTTGTTTAGAGCTGTTTTTCTTTCTAAAGTTTACGTTTACCTGTGTTGTTAAATTAACTTTAAAACATTTAGCTAAAAATAAATGTTAGATAATGGTAAAGCAGGGATACACAATAAATTGAAATAAAATGAAATTGCTTAATGTCTTTTTTATTTATTTCAGTGAATATTTGTGTTGCATGTAAAGTGACAGTGTGTCCTTTCATGTCAACAGCTCATTATTTAACATTTTTATTTATTGGTAGCATTTATAAATTAAGAAGTTAAACCATAAATGTTAGTATTGAAATGTAGCATTTTTAAAATAAAGTAAAATGTTGTTGTTTTTCGCAAATATTCTCAAATTTCTCTTTTTTTTTTTTTTTTTTTATTCTACAGTGAAATATTACAAGTGTATTGGTTTTTGGTTTTGTTTTTTTAGTACTGTTGTGATTTTATTTGGTGGTAATAATAATAACAAAATTGTGGCCAAATTGTGCATCTTTACAAAAAAAGCACGGCAAACCTGCAATTTTTTTTTACATTGCAAAATTTAAAATCGCAAACCTAGTGAAAAATATAGTAAAATGTATTTAAAATACATTTATTCCATGCTAAGTATACTACAAATGCATTTACATATTATATACTTAATAAAAAAACAATTGTACTGTTTGTATACTAAACTGGTATATTTAAAGTCTGCTAAATTGAAACTACTAATTTTGTACTTGATGCACTTTTATAGTGCTAAAGTCCAACTAATGCTTTGCTCAGCAGGGCTGCATTTATTTTTACATTAAAGACACATGCCTGATTCAAGAAGGAGTCTTAAAAATGGCCAAAGAATATTTATTTATTCTAACTTATTAATTTTAAGTTAAACTGTGGTTTGTTGGAAGGCTATAATGTCTACTGGAATGTTCAAAATGTTCAGTGTTAAGTAAATATTTTTAAATTGTTGTTTTGTAATAGTTTTTATTCTTTGAAAAGCAAGACAAAACTGTAAAAAGCAAATATTGGCTATTTAATTAATGCAATGGTGAAAAAACTTGGCAAAATACATGAGGGGAAAAACACGAAAAACCGTGTTCAGAAAACATCCTTCGGCCCAGTGTTTAATTTTGTTTGGCTTCGGCCAAGAATTTTCATTTCGGTGCATCCCTAATATTATGTACTTAATAAAAACACCCTGCAATTGTACTTTTAGTAAACTAAACTGGCCTATTTAAAGGTCCCATATCGTCAAAATCAAAATTTCCTGGCTTTTTTCATGATAACTAAGGTCTAGGGGCTATCTAACTACCATATGAGTTTCAAAACAGTCAATCCACAGTAAACTGCACACAGCCTGCTTAAAGTAGCTGTTCATTTTCACGAGCAGCTGTGACTTCCGTAACGATGTGACGTCCGATCGACTCAAGTCACCGCCTTCAGTCACAAACCAACGTCCCACCCTCCTTTTGTCAAACCCCCAGACAACAACGCATCCATTCCATTGAGCAACAACAACAGGAAAACAAGTGGAGAAAACCCTGTTCAGTCGATAGATGTCAAGCTACGATCATTACACAGGCTTCAGAACAACGTTAATATAAGAGACCAGCGGCACGTCAACTTCAGCCGCTTTCACACAGCGATTCCGGTAAATACACGGATAATGTGTCCCACGATTTGTTCCGGAATTGTTTAATTTGGTTCATTCACAGTTGTTTTCCGGGATCTGTGCGTGCTTTACACACAAACCATAAAGACATGTGACGTTTGGATGTGAGATGTAATGCGACGCGTACGTTTCACTAAACTGAAACTAACCTGAACAAACTGTGCTTCAGCGCTGATAGTGAGGAGCTGGCTCTGCCTGATGATCGCTGCTTCATTCCACTTTGCACGTAACGTTATTTTTCGTTGTGAAGAGTCGCTTGATAACGTGCATCATTACTACAACACTGCCTTTAGGTTCTGGCTTTGGTTCACACAGTTCCCGTAATTTTCCAGAATCAGCGCGCATTGTGAAAGGGGCTTTACTGAAGCAACAGTTATGTAGCCTACTGCATTCGGTGTTTGTAAAAGAAAAAACATTAATGATCATTCTAAAATATCCTGTTGAGTATCAGCTCTCTCTATTGCTCTGAGCTCGCTTACGCTTACAGCATACATGACCGTAGTTACCTGTGATTGGCCTGGTTGTGCGTCACTCAGAAAACAACAGGCCAATCAGAAGAGAGGCTCATGAATATTAATTAGATGGGCCAAAATCGACCTGTTTTTGACAGAGCTCCTAAAAAAGCAGTAAAAATATATTGAGATGGATTTTGGCACTTATACCGCAAATATATATTCTTAAGGACATCAACAAATAAAATAAACCTCCAGAAATGTGTACGATATGGGACCTTTAAAGTTTGCTAAACTGGTAGACCTAATGTACTTTAATTGTTCTGAAGTCCAACTAAAGATATACTAAAGTATATTTGATTGTGCTAAAGTGGAACTATTTTAGGCACACTTTAGATATTTTGCATTTAAAGACCGATATTATTTAAAGATCATACAATCCTCATCAATAGTGACATTAAAACACATTTTACTTTTAATATTAAGAAATGTGCATTGTGCACAAAGGCTACTAAAAAAATAGGTTTAATTATATCAAAATCCATCATGTTTGATCTGTGCAGATTTCTCTCTTGATTCAGACCAGACCACTTTTTCCACTGGAGGAAGCAGGATTATGGATTATGGACTCGTGTGTTTTAGTTAATGTCTTAATGCTGGATTTGTTTCAGCTTTTGTCTTCTCCAGATGTTAACTGATGGACTGGAGTGCTGTGGATTATTGTGATGTTTTTATCAGCTGTTCATTCTGACGGCACCCATTCACTGCAGAGGATCCATTGCTGAGCAAGTGATGGAATCACACATTTCTCCAAACCTGATGAACAAACAAACTCATCCTAATCTTGGGTCCTTGAAGATGATAGATTAATGTAAAGGTAAAGACGCTAATGTCTTGATGCTCATGTGGTTTTGTTTGCGCAGGGTCCGCAGTGATGCAGTGAGGATGGGCGCTGTAGTGGCGAGTCAGGCAGACGCGGGCGGTTGAGTACAGGAAGAATGCACTTATCCCATGTCGGCACCAACAAAACCTGCTTCCTGCTTTCCCTGGCGTTCTGCGCCCTACTGGTGCTCCTCATCCCCTCCTTACAACCTCCTCAGCGTCAGACGGATCTGCCCCAACCCAGGCCCCGTGCCAAGCCCGCCGGAGCCGGAGCCGGACGCAGGCGTGACCTTTACGGGAACCCCGGCCAAGGAAGCGGCGATGCCAAGGACGGCCGTTTCATTCACCCGCTTCCTCCCGCAGAGCGACCCGAGGACCAGCCGAGGATGTTGGAGGGAGACGCTGCACGCGCCAGCTCCCCTGGGGCCCGGTCCAAAGACTCTTTGGAGTTGAGAGACATTTTTATTGCCGTTAAGACCACCAGGAAATATCACAAGTCCAGACTGCAGCTCCTGTCCCAGACATGGGTGTCCAGAGCCAAGGAACAGGTAGGGAAGGGTGTGAAAATACTCGCTAGTCAATTATTCCGTCATCCGCTAGAGGTAAAACTCCCAATACTTACTTTTTGATCTTATTAAAGGGATAGTTCACCCAAAAATTTTAATTCTTAATAAGAAAAGATATGAATGTAGGTCTCACAACATTAAAATATATAGTATAAAAAAGTATATTCTTTCTGAGATTTGCTTAAGATTACATTTAACTGTGTTAAATTAATAAAAATAATTGTTAGATAATGGCAAAGTAAGGCTCCGCAATAAATTTAAATAAAATAAATGTCTTGGTGCTGTTATCAAATTGCAAAAGCTTCAGTTAATATTTGTTGCATGTTTTAAAGTGACCATGTGCTCTTTTATGTTAACTGCTCAAAAGTACTGTTGCGTTTTTATTTGGCTATTATAATAATAAGTGATGTAATCACGAAATTCTGGCCCAATTGTGCATCCCTACAAAAAAGCACGGCAAACCTATAATTTTTCTAATTGCAAAATTTTAAATCGCAACCCTAGTAAAAAATAAATATACTAAAAAAAATTATTTTATGCTATATATTATTTAAAGTTCATCAATAGTCATATTAAAACATTTTAAACTTAATATTAAGAAATGTGCATTTTGCACAAGTGGTACTCCAAATAAAGTTTACTTGCAGCTTTTTTTTTCTCAAGCGGTATGTTCGTAAATGCGTTAATTCACTTGTGAACTATACTTAGATTTAAAACGCATTTATTTTATACTATTACTTTTTTACTAGAGAATTTTTAACAGAAAAATCTCAATTAGATGTTTATGGCAAAGATGTGAAGATGAGAGAAATGAGCTTAATTAATTAAGATTTAATTAACATGAACAATTATTAACAACACTACTAGTAAATGGGTCAAAGATGAAAAAGGGTTAAAGCATAAAAACAGTAAGTGTAATACTGCTTTAAATTGTTGTTGTTTTTCCAAAAAAAGTAAAGTTTTCTGTTTAAAAGCAAAACATAAATATCATACATTTGCCTCATTCAGTGTAACAATCTTGTCAGGCTTATTTACAACAAAATTAATTTATGACATAAAAGATTAATTACTTTCATCCCAAATACTAATTAGTTGTAATTCTACTTTTTTTTTTTTTTTTTTTTTTGCCACTATCCTAGGTTTTGCCCATTTGTCAGTAAGAATTTAAAAAGACAATCAAAATGTAATATTCTCACTTTAATATTTTAATATGTACAAGTCAGAATAAGCATGTTGTTGGAATTTTTACATAAATATTTTGACATTTTATTCTCCAAAATTTAAACCCTTAAAAGTAGATGCTTTACTTACATTTAATGTGCTTTCTATGGACATAAAACCACTTTTGTAAATTTCTTTTGATGTGGACATCTTAAAGTATTTAACCCAAATGCATAAATGGGTAAATAAAACATAATATTGGTTAATACCCATTATAAAACGGTTAGTTCCATTCCTCAATTCTGATTGGTCAGCAGCTGTGTGGTATTCATGATACGGCACGGCTATGACCGCTTCACTCAACGGTTTTGTGTATCATTGAACCCCCTTAGCAACCACCCTTAGCAACGTAAACACAGCTGCAGCAGTTAGGGACTACTTTTTACAGCGGAAGGCAGTTAATGATTTTACTTTATGAAAACGTACAACTTAATATATATAAATTAATATATATTTTTGATTTTAATATTTTTATTGTGTGGTAACCGTTTTATAAAAGCAATAAGGTACTTGAGGCCGTGCTGTATCGTGAATAAATCACGGCTGAAGGGGTTGCAGGCACTCCGCTTCGCGTCGTGCCTAACAACGCCCTTCAGCCGTGATTTATTCATGATACAGCACGGCCTCTCGTACCTTATTGCTTAAATATAGTACTGATATGATAGTACTGATTTTCAGGATGTTTTGCAATGTTTCAAAGTCATGACCAGTGTTGGGGAAAGTTACTTTTAAAAGTAATGCATCACAATATTACGTTACTCAATGGAAAAATAACTAATTGCGTTACTTGGTTACTTTTTATTGAAAGTAATGCATTACGTTACTTTTTTCACTTGAGCTTTGTTTTAATAACAAAAAGCCCAAAAGTTATATTTTTGGAAACTGTAACAGCCCTTTCACACCAAAAGTGAAATTAACAAGCCTCAGACTGACGGAATTGTCTCTGGAAGACTCTAAGTCCGACACTTTCAAAGGTGTTTTTTTTTTTGTTTTTTTTTTCTCAGCAAATTGTCACACACAGAATGTCAAAACACCTGTATAAATACTTGCTATGGATGTGAAAACGCAGAAAATTGAACCCTAAAGGACATATTGCCTCCATTCAAATCAATCTTAATAACTTTTAAAAACAAAATGTTACAAAGAAGTTATTTTTCCCTGTTACCTGGCACCTAGTGAAATCAAAAGAAACTTTCTGCAGTACGAAGGGCCAAAATCTTAAAAAAAAAAAAAAAACAGGCTTTCAAAAAATATATATATATATTGGAATTAGATTTTTCAAAAATGATGCATCACAATATTACGTTACTCAATGAAAAAGTAACTAATTGCGTTACTTGCATTACTTTCAATAAAAAGTAACCATGATGTTACTTATATATACGTTACATTTTAATAAAAAGGCCAAAAGTTATATTTTTGGAAACTGTAACAGCCCTTTCACACCAAAAGTGAAATAAATAAGCCCCAGAACTGATGGAATTGTCTCTGAAAGACACGAAGTCCGACACTTTCACATGCGTTTTTTTTTTTTATTCTGCAAATTTTGTCACACACAGAATGTCAAGGTGTCAAAACTCCTTTAAAAATGCTTGCTACGGATGCAAAAATGCAGAAAATTGAACCCTAAAGAACATATTGCCTCCATTCAAATACATTTCAATAACTTTCAAAAACAAAATTTTACAAAGAAAATTCGGTAACACTTTACAATAAGGTTCATTAGTTAAACATTAGTTAATGTATTAACTAACATGAACTAACCATGAACAATACGTTACTGTATTTACTAATCTTTATTAACATTAGTTAACGGAAATACAGTTGTTCATTGTTTGTTCATGTTAGTTCTCACTGCATTAACTAATGTTAACAAAATTTTAATAATGTATTAGTAAATGTTGAAGTTCATTATTAGTTCACGTTAACTAATATGGTTAACTAATGTTAACTAATGAACCTTATTGTAAAGTGTTACCGAAAGTTCTTTTCCCCCTGTTATCTGGCACCTAGCGAAATCAAAAGAAGCTTTCTGCAGGACAATGGGCCAAAATCTTAAAAAAACAGACTTTCAAATAAAAAAAAATATCGGAATTAGATTTTTTTTTTTTTTTTTTTTTTTTTTTTACGATTTGTGTTTATCATACAATTATGAAAAAATACTAGGGCTGTCCCCGACTATGAATTTTCATAGTCGAATCAGAATTTTCGAATCTTTCTATAGTCGACCGATAGTCGAATCATCTAGGCTTATGTGCGTGTGTGAATGGGTTGGGAGGGGCACGACACTATAGTCAGCAGGAGGGTAAAACTATTTTTATTTTATTTTATAAGCGACCAAAACTGCCTGCCAACTGACAGACAAACTTATTTAGGTTTAAATAAAAACACAGAACGCGTCTTTTAGTTCTAAAAACGCGAGGCGCACAGCACTGCCTTTTTTGGTGACTTTTAATGAAAGAGCAGTGTGCTGCGGTTTTTTTATGTTGCTAAGCAACGACCAAAACAGCTGTCCTGTCAGTCAATTCAAAGGATTATAGCGCGAGCGCTCTAAAATCTTAGTTTTTTGCTGTTAAGTAAACTGTCATATTAGCAGAAACCCTAAATAATACAGCTCCGGGTTACTCACGATAGACACCAAAGGTTTCTCCTCCATTTCTTGGAGTCTCCGGACTTTTTAAGCAACGGTAAACTTTCGCCATCACAACAGAAGGCCCGCCTCTCCATTCATTCGATTGGACAATGGAAAAGAACGCGTATGACGTTGGGCGTTTTTCCGCTCAGAGTTGATTTTTTTTTCAACTTCAGGCGCTCAGAGCGCTCCTGCAAAACGCGAGGCGCAGCAGGCGGCGAAAACGCGAGGCGCCGGGGCGCATAAACAGCGTGCAGAACGCTCACTGCCAACAGAAAACCATTCAAAAGAGGCGCCTCCAACTGCAAAAACGCGTTCGGTGTGATCGCCGCCATCCCTGCCGTCAAGATGGTCCTCATCTCGTCATGCATCAGGGAAAGTGAAAATTAAATTAGTCACAGGGGTGGTTGGATTTATTCACAAACACGTTAAAAATATTTATTGAACGCTTCTTTCTTTTCACTTTTGTTTTTACTGCATTATCATAATCAAAGGCTGTATATAACTTAATATAACCGTACAAAACCAGTAGTTCTGTGTGCAATTAGACATTGAGCACCCCCATATTGGCAAAATGGTATGATGCTCGTTTCACCCGCGAAGATTCGACTGTGAGATCGGTGGTCGAATCAGGCTCCGCATATCGATGCATCGAATCTTCGACTATTCGGGGACAGCCCTAAAAAATACAATAAAAATATAAATTATTCCACCCATTTGTTAAAATGTAAAGTATTTTCTGTGGAATGAGACCATTTTTATCAAGTCACCCCAAATTCAGGTATGCAAAAATCTGTAAAAAATCCAAAATATACCTAAGAGGTTAAATGTGTCCATATTGAAACGGTGTATAAAAAAGGAGAAGAAAATGCATGGAGAGAGCTTGGTTTGACTCATGGGTTGTTGGTATCCGGATCTGTGATTTCGCAGTCGGTCGTTGGCGTGTTTAAGGGTGTGAATACACACAGTGTGATCAGGAAGTGTGTGTCAGCTGCTCTCTGGCGGTGTGCCTGCTGCATTAACAGTGTGGTGTTTAACGGGGGTTTGGTCCCGGTGCCCCTCGGGCCCCCTGGAAGAGGAAGTTCCTCAGCAACCTGAGAGCCGCAGACACAAGACCGCGTGTGTTTGCTTTCATCCGAGAACATTCACTTGACTGCCAAAGCAGACGCCCTCCCCTTCCCGAGGCCTCTCCGGAGCGCTGAGTGTGGGGCCCAGAGGGGCCCCGAGATTAACTTAAGCTGTGAAACAGCGCAGCGCCATTGTTTTGCCATTGCACAACGGAGCCCGATGCCCAGGAGAAATCTGAAGATTTCAAACTCTCAGCTTGGCTCATAAAGCGAGGTTGTGTTTGGTGAAAACAGCTCCGGTATTAAATGCCATCTCATGCCAGAAGAAACATTCTTTGCCTGTTAGACTTGCAGTGTTCAGATTTTGTGACAAAGTCCACCAGGTTTTTTCCTTTTAAGACTTTCTACTTTCTGTAAAAGGTCCACTGAGCATCTACAGATGATAATAAAGCATTCATATCGAAGAGTTCCTCATGGAAAGCTTTAATCCTCAACGCTGGCAAAAACAGACGTTCTTAAAGTGGCTTTGTTCAGTTTTCCAAAGAGTAACTCAGATGTACCAAGTGTTGGAAAATATTAAGATTGCTTTTCATTTCCAGTGCTGGAGCCTGGAAAAAATAGTGCTAAATGTATGTTTAAAAACTGACAGTGGTTTCACCATAATAAAAAATATGGAGACAGTGTTTCAGGTGTTATAGGATGGTAGCAAAAACTGCTTTTATCATAAAAATCTCATCCTCAAAAGTTCATCATAAGTGTCTGTCACCAATTTATATATGGGTGTGTATATATAATCTATTGTACATAAACACCTTAATGTACCTTACTGATGAATAATAATAAGAAAGTAAATTATTAATGTAAAATCACACAGGGATTTCTGTAAATGTCCTATTATTGTTTTTCACTGTTATTATGTGGTAATTCCTAGTTACATTCAGAAACTTTAATTTTGACCATAATTCTGTATATTTTAGAGTAAAATGACATGCAAAGTAAAATTTTCAGCATTTAAAGTACAGTAACAGAATTTACTGGAAAAATTGAAACAAGTGTTCAAGAGCATTCAATATATTCTTCTTTCAAAAATTATGTTCCACAAAACAAAATATTCATTAGAATATACTAGGGGTGGGCGATATGACCTAAAATTAATATCACGGTATTTTTCATCTTTTGAGCGGTGACGGTATAATATCACGGTATTACTTTTTTTGGTACATTTTGGGAGGAGTAGCCTGTCCTGTCCCTTTAGTATGTGAATAAAGTTAATATTTTTATAATATAATAAGTAAATGGTAGGTATCCTTATCAAAAAGAGACATGGGAGAGTATGCATTCTTAACATTTATTTTGCAAAAAACCTAAAGATCTTACTTAACAGTGTACAACAAAACAAAAATTATTTTTTTTTAATTGAAATTTAATTTCTGCAATATTTAAAACCTTTAAATAACTGGGGGAAATCAATCCATGGCAACAGTTTAAAAGTAGACCAATTCTGTGGGGAAAAATGCGGACTTGGCAACCCTGCATCCAACACGAGCTGCTGGAGTTAATGTCATTGCACACATGAGTACGAAATTTTCGTCCGAGATTTTTGCACGTTAAAAAAAAATACAGGTTATGTTAATCGAGTTTAGACACTGCCTCTGAAACTTTCGTCCGTCATAAAAAAAAATCGAATCGTGTTTGATTTTCTGCATTTTCGCATCCATAATAACCATTTTGATAAGGATGGCGAATATGAGAAAACTAAAAAAAAAATGCATACGAAAATCGGACTCAGTGTACAATGACCTTTAGATTTGAATGATTGAGAGATTACAAACATAGACTGGAGGATTTGCTGCAATCTTGTACTCACTGACAAATATCTATTAACGTTATAAGATGTGCTGCTCCCTTTACACAGAGTGTGCATTATCGCAATATCGAAAGTAAAAGTAAACAGGCCGGTCGCGTTCGCCTCGCACCCGCTCAATTTGTGACCCGCTGTGTAAATCCTTCGGCCGGCCGCCGGGAAAAGTCCCGGTCGTCCCGATTGCCACTCCGCCCCTGGTATAGGCTACAGGCCCAACCTTTCTTCACGATGTTTCACCAGTCGTTTAATGGCCACTCCCCTTTTACCTACCACCTGCAAAGCTGATACGAATATGTTTTACTTTTTTACTTACAACAAGATATATAGTATAAGGACAGGTATTCAGACCACAACTGAACGTTTGAAGAAAATGTAATGCCTTATTATTTAGAATTAGCTATTATTGATGTAAATGCAGCCGTTCGAGGCACATCATTTATTTATTACGGTATTGACGGTATTAGAAAATCCATGTCGTGGCGCAATGTCACACCGGTGCTGACTATGACACCGGTGTACCGCCCACCCCTAGAATATACAGTATATTTGGAGTGAAATTAGGGTAAATAATGGCAGGGTTTTAATTTTTTGGTGAACTGTAAAATATAATATCTATGTATTTATTACAATTATTGTTTTATTTTATATAATGTATAGCTACAATTATAACTAAACCCATACAAATGCTCTTACATGAAAAGAAAAAAAAAGTTAATTGTACTAAAATAACTAAATAGAAATTTAAAAAAAAATTATACGGAATAAAAAAAAAAATAGAAATGGCAAAGTAGGGCTAATAATAGTTGACTAACCGTTAGTCAATGAGAAGAGGCTTGGTCGACCAAAATTTTATTAGTGTAAAAACAGTAATAGTAAGAAATTTATAAATGTATATATTTTATTTGAATGCATTTTAAAATGCAATTTTCTCCTGGGATAGAAACATTTCTTATCAGTGTTTAAACTTTTTTGCTGTTTAATAATTCAGTGGGGAAGTCATGATACACTACCATTGAAAAGTTTGGGGTATGTAAGATTTAAAAAAATGTATAATTGAGGAAACATTAAATTGATCAAATGATATTAAAAATATTTATAATGTTGCAAAAGATCAATAAATAAGTGCTGTTCTTTTGATCTTTCAGGAATGTTTCTTGAGCAGCAAATCAGAATACTAGAATGATTTCTGAAGGATCATGTGACACTGAAGACTGCAGTAATGATGCTGAAAATTCAGATTTGATCACAGAAATAAATTACATTTTAACAGATATTCACTTAGAAAACAGCTATTTTAATTTCTAATATTATTTCACAATTTTGCTGTATTGTAGTCAAATAAATGCATCTTGTTAAGTCTTTTATGATAGCTTTGTGTGAGGAAACAAGTGTTAAAGATATTCTTCTTTCAAAAAAAATGCCTTTATACTCCATGGAACAAAATTCATTAAAATATACAGTAAATTTGAAGTAAATTGAGGGTAAGTCACTAAATGCAGGGTTTTTATTATTATTATTACTATCCCTTAGTGGCAGAAGAAGTGGTATTTAGTGTTTTCCTTGTTCTGAAGTGGGCCTGCTCAAACTTGCTGTGTGCCAGAGACATCATGAGTCAGCAAAGCTGGATACAGAGATTCTCTGTCCCTCTGAGGCATTTTATGAGCGGCCTGTGCCAGCTTACAGATTGTTTTGGACATTTTGGGCAAGCACAGGATCAGGATGCATAGAGCGTTCAGCATTTTCATTGCTGAAATACCTGATATACATGATACTACTCGTATACATTCTGCGTAATAAAACTGGGGTATGTGTGCATACAAGCTGAAAACCAACTCTGGCTTTCCCAAAATGGCATTAGTCTATAAATTAAACCTATTTATTTATTTAGAAAATGATTTCTAGTTTTATATTATATAATATGTAGCTCAAAGGTGAAAGACGTTAAGAAGTCCACGTCAAAAGAAATTTACAAATGTGATTTTTTTTTTTTTTTTTTTTTTTTTCAATAGAAAGCACATTAAATGTAAGGAAAGTGTCTACTTTTAAGGTTTCAAATACGTTTTTGGAGAATAAAATAGTTAAAGATTATCATTCAGTGTAATACAATATTTATGTAAAAATAAATAACATGCTTATTCTGACTTGTGCATATTAAAATATATAATAAGGGAGCATGTTACATTTTATTGTGTTTTAAATGAGTAAAACATTCTTACTGACAAATGGGCAAAACCTAGGATAGTGGCATATTTAAAAAATGTAGAATTACAACTAATTAGTATTTGGGACGAAAGTAATTCATATGTATTCAATATTTCATAAATTGATTTTTGTTGTAAATATGCCTGACAAGATTGTTACACTCAATGACATTTTAGTGGGTATCTTTTGTAAATAAGGGAAAAATGTATGATATTTATTGTTGGCTCAGAAAAGCAAAAACAAAAATGCAATTAAATTAAACTTGCAATTAAAAAACTTTTTAATTTGTAATTTTTTTTTTTTTTGGGCCAAAACAACAATTTAAAGCAGTATTACACTTGCTGTTTTTATGTTTAAACACCTTTTCGTCTTTGACCCAGCTACAACTATAACCAAACCCATAAAAAATACTGTTACTTGAAATAAAAATGAAGTTAATCTTACTAAAATAACTAAAATGGTGTGTGTGTGTGTGTGTGTGTGTGTGTGTGTGTGTGTGTGTGTGTGTGTGTGTGTGTGTGTGTGTGTGTGTGTGTGTGTGTGTGTGTGTGTGTGTGTGTGTGTGTGTGTGTGTGTGTGTGTGTGTGTGTGTGTGTGTGTGTGTGTGTGTGTGTGTGTGTGTGTGTGTGTGTGTGTGTGTGTACACACACACAAATATATATACACACAAATATATATACATACACACACACAAATATATATATTTGTGTGTATATATATTTGTGTGTGTATATGTGTGTGTGTATATATATATATTTGTGTGTGTATATATTTGTGTGTGTGTGTATATATATATATATATATATATTTTTTTTTTTTTACAAATGGCTTAGAAAATAATTAAAACTGTAACTAAAAACAGTAAAATAGAAAAAATATATATATAAATATTAAATATAAAAATAAAATATTAAAAATAAATGATAATATAAATTAATAAAAAATCCCCCAAAAAAAGTGTTTTTTAATGACAGTGAAATAACACTTTTCCTGCATGTGATGTGACCATTAACAGAACTGTGGACATGCGAATGCATCATTAAATTGTTGAATTTTTAACAAAAAATTCCCAGCAGATACTTGTAAAATATGATACTTACAAAAAGATTAGTAAATCCCTGACCAACAGTTGTAAATATGTTTTCAGACTTTAGTTTTTGTCACTACAGATTGTTTTCAAGTGAACGCTGTGTTTATATCTGGCATTGAACTTTGTCTTTCTCTGTTTCAGACGTTTATCTTCACTGATATAGAGGATAAAGATCTCAGACAGAAAGCAGGTAAGATGGAGAGACATTAAAATGAGCTTTAAATTAAAAAAAAAACTTTAAATTAGAGCTGCAAACCCTTAATAGCAATGAATCGATTCAAAATAAAAGTTTGTGTACTGTGTATATTTATTATGTGTGTATATATAAATACACAAACATGTATATATTAAGGAAGAATATATTAGATGAATATTTATATATAATACATACAATTGGGAAATATTTTTTGTAATTATTTGTAAGTCGCTTTGGATAAAAGCATCTGCTAAATGAATAAATGTAAATATATTTTTAAATACATACATACAGTTTATGTGTGTATTTATATATATATACATGATAAATATACACAGTACACACACATAGTATGCAAACAAACTTCTATTTTGAATCAGTTAGTCGTGACTGATCATTTTACAGCTCTATTTTAAATCATATTGAAGCTTTAAATTAACAGAAAAAGCATCTAGAGACCAGTGCGAATCTCTCGTTGCAAGAGCTGACCATCCCGAGCCACTCCTAGTTAGAAGCAGCTCATGTTCATGCTTCATTTCATCATGGCATGAATGTGAAGTAATTGAATGTCATGTAACTCATAATAAATCAGGAGTGGTCTGTCATTGTCTCCTGAAGGGCTGAACATCATCAACACCAACTGCTCTGCGGCTCATACGCGTCAGGCCTTGTGCTGCAAGATGTCTGTGGAGTATGACAAGTTCATCGAGTCACAGAAAAAGTTGAGTTCATCTTTCATCTTACATTATCATGCAAGAGCTCCTAATGCACATGTAGAGCATTAAATCATAGCGTACAGTCATCATACAGCACTATTAGCAGTTGTGTCATTCACTTACAGCACTGGTAAGAACTTAAGATAAACTATGATTTTGTAATGTTTTTGAAAGTCTTTTTTATTTTTTTTCCTCTCCAAGGCTGCTTTTATATATGATAAATGTATTATATAATATAATATTTTTTTATAATAAAAACAGAATATTGTGAGTAAAGTCTGCCTGCGAAAAGACTTTTGGGGTTTTCAAGGTTTTTCTGTATGTTTTTTTTTTTTTTTTTTTTTTTTTTCTTCTGTTGTCTAAAATAACTTTTTTTCAGATGTATTCGATTTATTTCAAAAAAATGAAGGAAAAAATGTGTTTAAAGCACAATTCTGACAACTTTATTTAAAGCATTTGTTATTAATTTGATACACCATTTATTATAACGTTCAGATTTTTTTATTACATTAATGTTATGATTGTATTCTCAAAGTAAATATTTTGGGAACGCTGGGAAACATGTTTGTCACACAACTTTTTTTTTAAGCTTACCAAGGCTGCATTTATTTGATCAAAAATACAGTAGCATTTTGAAATATTAGTTTAATGCAGCATTTTTTTTGTGTGAATATTTCAGTTAAATTGTAATTTTATTTCTGTGATCAAAGCTGAATTTTCTTCATCATTTCTCAAGTCTTTAGTGTCACATGATCCTTCAGAAATCATTGTAATATACTGATATGCTGTTCAAGAAACATGATAAATTTAGTAAAAACAGTAATATTATTAATGTAAAATGTGTACCTGGGTATATAAGATAAATAAATAATTACTTTTATTAATCAAGGATCCATTAAATTGATCGAAAGTGGCAGAAAAAAACATTTATAATGTTAGTTATATTTTAAATAAATGCTGTTCTTTTGAACTTTTGAGATTTTTGAAATTTATCTATGAATCCTAAAAATTGAATGTATCTTTTTTTTTTTTTTCACAAAAATATTGGGCAGCACATGCAAAAGGTCTTAATGGACATGTAGTGCATTGAATCAAAGTGTACAGTCATCATACAGCTTTTATTTGATGATGATTTCACTAAAAACTGTAATATTACAATTAAAATTAGTGGTTTTAATATTATGCATTTTATTTTTTTTATCCTTTTATGGCAGCATTTCTAATCAATGTTAAATGTTTTTGCTGCTTAATATTTCTGTGGAAACCATGATACACAAAAGTTTGGGGTATATAAGATTTTTTTTTAAAGAAAGAAATGATTAGTTTTATTAATCAAGGATGCATTCAATTGATATAAAAAGACATTTATAACATTACAAAAGATTTCTGTTTAAAATAAATGCAGTTTTTATTCATTGTGAGAAAAAAAGTTAAAAAGTTTGATGTTTTTCACAAAAATGTTGGACAGCAAAACTGTTTTCAACATTAATAATAATCAAATGTTTGCAGAGCAGCAAATCGACATGTTCGAACGATTTCTGAAGGATCATGCGACAATGATGCTGAAAATGCAGCTTTGATCGCAGAAATAAATGACATTTTAACAGATGTTCACATAGAAAACAGCTGTTTTAAATTATAATATTATTGAACAATTTAGCTATATTTTAAGTTAAATAAATGCAGCTTTGCTGAGCATAAGAGATGATCAAAAACATTTAAAAATGGTAATTATTCCAGAGTTTTGAGCAGTAGTAAGTGAGAGTTTCGTGTATTTTCTCTGTTTCTCTCAGGTGGTTCTGTCACATGGATGATGATAACTACGTGATCCTGTCCAGTTTGCTGGAGCTGCTGTCGTCCTATTCTCACACACAGGATGTGTATCTGGGCAGACCCAGTCTGGATCATCCCATAGAGGCCGCTGAGAGGGTCAAGAGCGACGGATCGGTGAGCCTGTCTTGCCTTTTGACTTTAAAGAACGGGTTAATAGGGCTGATTCAGTAACATAACAACTGTAGTGGATTTGTTAAACCACAAACAAGCCAAATAATAAAAACAGTTAGAATATTGTGAGTAAAGTAAGTGAACAATTTTTATGCAAAAACAATTGAGATTTTCTCCAGATGTATTTGTATTTGTATTCATTTCAAAAAATTGAAAAAATGTGTTTAAAGCAAAATTCTGACAACTTTGTTGCCAAATAAAGGGGAGGATATTTAAAGCATTTGTTATTAATTTGATACACCACTTTTACAATTGTAACATTCAGATTTTTAATTAAATTTAATGTTATGATCATGCATTCTCTGTGTAAATATTTTGGGAATTTTTTAAACTTTTAACATTTTTAAGCTTACCAAGGCTGCATTTATTTGATCAAAAATACGGTAAAATTCTGAAATATTATTACAGTTTACTGCAGCTGTTATCTATGTGAATATCTGTTAAACCCTAATTTATTTCTGCGATCAAAGCTGAATTTTCAGCATCATTACTGCAGACTTCAGTGTCACATGATCCTTCAGAAATCATTTGCTCTTTAAGAAACATTTCTGATTATCATCAATGTTGAAAACAGTTGTGCTATCCAGTATTTTTGCTAAAACATCATACATTTTATTTTACAGATGAATATAAAATTTAAAAGAAATAGAAATTGAAACATGATAAAAGTCTTTACAGTCACTGTTAATCAATGAAATGTGTTGTTGCAGAAGAAAGAAAAGCTAGTTATTGTTGATCGTCTCCTGCAGGTCTCAGTCAAGTTCTGGTTCGCCACCGGAGGAGCTGGATTCTGCATCAGCCGAGGTTTAGCTCTCAAGATGAGTCCATGGGCGAGGCGAGTTCACACTTATTTTTTGCTCAGTGATCTTACTGATTATGATGTGAGAAGTTGCGTAAGCTCATGGAAAATCATAAACGGTGTTATTTGCTTCTGTGTGGGTTCTTTCTGTATTATTTTATCCACTTGACATGTAAACACATCTTTCAGCACTCTTGTCAGCTTTATTCAGCATACACAAACCTGACTATGCAACCATTTTGACATCAACAACATATAATTATATATTCAAAACACTTTCGAAATCATGTGTAAACTGCTTTTCCTGTTGTCGGTTTGTCTATTTGCGTATAGGCTTCTAAAACAGGTTTACATGCAAATCATAAGCTGTCTTTTGGTAGTTCTGACTGTTTTTGCATAATGTAAGCGCATCATTTTTACACTGAATTAAAGTCCTTGTGTGAGTTGCTATTTAAATCACACGTGTCCTGGTAGATTTTGGGTATTTCACAAAAACGAGTTCATTAAGCCCTCTTTTAGCGATCCCAATACTCCAAATAGTAATTAAACCTCTAAAATGATCTTTATTTGTCATTCCCTGAGAGGAGTGCCTTTTTCTCTGCTCACTTCTGGACGACTGCTGCTGCTTCTCACCACAACTTGTAGGTCTATTTTAAGTATGTTTTGTGAATATTTGTTGAATTTTTGATGACAAGAGTCCAAACCAGTGAAATGTTTTTGTTTTCCAAACCCATGATGATAAAACATTTACAAACTTGTGCAAAAGCACGCCTTTCCGAGAGCATGATCTCCCTATAAAGTACATTACTGTGAATTATGTCTTGCTGAGATTTACACAAACATAATCTGTTATGTCTTACATGAATGTTTAGTTAATGGTTGGAGAACAATCTGAGACAGTGTCTTGCAAAAGTATTCATACCCCTTTATTTTTTTCATGTTTTGTTGCAGCATTATGTTAAACTAAAGCACAAAACAGGTTTGAAACAACTTTGCAAATTTATTAGAAATAAGAAACCAAAAAGATCCCGTTGCATAAGTATTCATACCCTTTTCTGGGACACTGGAAATGTATCTCAGGAGCATTCATATTGCTTCTAGATGTTCCTACACTTGGAGTGGAGTTAAACTGTGGCAAATTCATTTGAATGAGTCTGATTTAGAAAGGCACACACCTCTCAGAAAAGGTCTAACAGCTGAAAATGCAGATCAGAGCAAAAACCAAGATAACTGCCTGTAGAGCTCAGTGACAGACTTGCGTTAAGGCCATGATCTAGAGAAGAGTTCAGAAACAAATCTGCTGCATTGAAGGTTGACAGAAGCATTCTCCATAATGGAAGACGATTGGAACAACTAGGACTCTAGAAAATGTCCAAGCTGACAGAGATGGAGAGGTGAATGGCAGATAATTGCCAAATGCAGATGTGCAAAGATGCTCACATCAGACCCAAAAACACTTGAGGCTGTAAAGCTGCTTCAACTATGGACTGAGTTAAGGGTATGAATACTTATGCAATCTACTTATTTCAGTGTTTTATTTTTAATGCATGTGTAACATTAGCAAATCTGGTTTGTGCTTGTCATTATTATGGTGTATGGAGTGTAAACTGATGTGGGGAAAAACCCATTTAAAGCAGTTTAACATAATGCTGCAACAAAACAAAATGAAGGGTATGGATACTTTTGCAAGGCACTGTATGTAACATTATATTAGATCCAGTAGGCCTTACAATAGATCTCTCTCAAGCAAACATTAAAAGTCAGAATCACTCACTGTTCTTTATTAAACTGTTTATTTGCATCTTTGTTCTTATTTTTTAATAACAAAGATACAATAAAAAATAGCTACATTGTGATTGATAATATAGTAATTATTATTAAAGTTTGCTTTGAAGTCTTCAGAAAACTTTTTTTCTCAAAATTAGCTCTGCTGATTCCAGCTGCATTTCCATTACCCCTTAAATTGTGCAAACTGAAATTGTGAATTGAAAATGCGCCTAATAGAAACACGTCAATTGTGCAAAAACTTCCATATATCGCAAAACTTTTTTTTCTTTTTAGGCAATTCGAAAAAAGGAGAATTTTTTTCGCAAAACGGCAATGGAAATGGCTTTTTCACATTTATGTCATTTTGCAATACTTTTTAATCAACATTATATAATATCGATAAGTTTTGCACATCTGTATTGGAAACCGCACCTTCTATTGCCTTCAAACGGCTGTAGCTCTGTCTTTTTTTTATCATTTTGAAAGTATTTTAATGGAAAATATGACAAAAATAACTTCTTTGTGGAAAATTAGCTCATTACAACTCATTTTGCCAGCACGGGTCACATATTTTCCTCTTTCTTTTTTTTTTCTCTCAGTCTTGGAAACTTCATTACGACTGCGGAGAAGATCCGGCTCCCGGACGACTGTACGATCGGTTATATCATCGAGGCTCTGCTGGAGGTTCCTCTGACTCACACAGGCCTGTTCCACTCACACCTGGAGAACCTGCAGAGACTCCCCACAGACAACATACTCCAGCAGGTCAGGGCACTCAACCCACCATGGGCTAAAAGACTTGGGGTTTTCGTTTGTTCAGTATAATGCATTATTTGTAATATGGCATAATTTGCCATTTAAGGACAAAATAATTACTTTTTGACACATTGAACAGTCAAATACGCTAAATTATAAACAATTCATGTAAACCGTTTGTGAGAAAATATATTGGATCTGTGAATTCGGTCTTGAAGTGATTGCAGTTGATGTCTTTATTTTATGTAATGTTGATTCCACTTTCCGAATAAACCTTTCCTGATAATTTACTCACCCCCAAGATATTTGTGACTTTCTTCAGTCGCAAAGAAATTACGTTTTTTGAGAAAAACCTTCCAGGATTTTTCTCCATATAGTGGACTTCAATGGTGCCCAATGGAATGAAGATTAAAAATGCAGTTTAAATGCAGCTTCAAAGCGCTCTAAACGATCCCAGCCAAGGAATAAGGGTCCTATCTAGCAAAACATTTGGTTGTTTTCTAAAAATTTTACAATTTATATACTTTTTAACCTCAAATGCTCATCTGTGATGTGCATGTGTATTCTGTGCGCTCTGGTTCAAGACAGTTAGGGTATGTGGAAAAACTCCCATCTCACTTTCTCCTCCAGCTTTAAAATAGTCCTATTTTTTGAGAGTTTGTTGACATACCCTAACTGTCTTGAACTGGAATACACAGAGTTCATGCAGAGCTAGACAAGACGAGCATTTGAGGTTAAAAAGTATATCAATTGTAAATGTTTTTTAGAAAATAACCAATTGTTTCGGTAGATAAGACCCTTCTTCCTCGGCTGGGATCGTTTAGAGTCCTTTGAAGCTGCATTTAAACTGCATTTGGAAGTTCAAACTAATGGGTACCATAGAAGTCCACTATATGGAGATAATTCTTGAAATGTTTTCCTCAAAAAAAACAAATTGTTCACAACTGAAGAAAGGAAGAAATGAGTAAATTATCAGGAAATTTTTATTCTAAAAGTGGAGTAATCCTTTAATAATAAAAAAACGCACTGCTCTTGACTTAGTAATATGAGTAGTTTTATAAAGGATCAGTATATTTAATTCATTTAGTGAAAACTGCAATTCTTTATTTTACTTTTTAACATTTTAATCTCTGTAGTTTTTTTTACCTTAACTAAAGCACGCTTTATTTTGTTTATATTTGACTTTTATTAACCAAAAATATTGTTAAAAAAAAAATGTAAAAAGACAAAAAAGCAAGATTCATGCTTGCTTTTCTTTTGTGTGACTATTGTACATCTAGTGTCATACATAATATGGTCAATATTACAAAAAATATTTTAGATTTTGATCACAAAAAATGGTGTAATCCTGGTGGGACTGGTTAATATTGTAGCACCATGGTTGTCAAAACTATCATACACTTCCATTGTTTGTAAAGCAGTGTTTGTTAGTGTCCTGAGCAGCAGGATCTGGCTTTGATCCCAGATTGTTCCCACATCTGTGTAAATATATATCCCACTTACACAATACCTGCCTACTCCAGTCTCATGATGCCTCTTGTGATTGAAATCCTCACACTTTCTGTGTTTCCGTTCTCCATAGGTGACCCTCAGTTATGGTGGATTTGAGAACAGGAGGAATGTGGTCAATGTTGGAGGAGCGTTCTCATTGGCTGAAGATCCGACACGGTACGCAGACACACACATACAGCCCTGAACAACATTGCTTTCCTATTACTTCACAATAAAGTTCCACTGCTGGGTTTTATGAAGCAACCATTGTCTCTCCAGGTTTAAAACGCTTCACTGCCTGCTCTATCCAGAAACAGAGTGGTGCCCACGCAAGAGTCGTCACTGACCTCTGGGATACGAACGCCTCATCGCTGAGCAGAGACTTGCACAAACACAGCTTTCCATTAAACTCTTCCTACCAAAATAATGCACATGTGAAAGCAGTTAAATAGTTCATCCAAAATTGAAAATCTGCTGAAAATGTGTTCACTCTCAGACCGTTCAAGATTAGGATGAGTTTGTTTCTTCATCAGATTTGTATAAAATCCATCACTGTCTCAGTAATGGATCCTCTACAGTGAATGGGTGCCGTCAGAATTAGTTCACCTCAAAAAAAAATTTTTTTTTGCTGAAAATGTGCTCATCCTTAGGCTTCCAAGATTAGGATGAGTTTGTTTCTTCATCAGATTTGTAGAAATGTGTCATTCCATCACTTTCTCACCAATGGATCCTCTGCTGTGAATGGGTGCCGTCAGAATTAGTTCACCTCAAAAAAAATTTTTTTTTTGCTGAAAATGTGCTCATCCTTAGGCTTCCAAGATTAGGATGAGTTTGTTTCTTCATCAGATTTGTATAAAACCATCACTGTCTCACTAATGGATCCTCTACAGTGAATGGGTGCCGTCAGAATTAGTTCACCTCAAAAAAATTATTTTTTTTTTTGCTGAAAATGTGCTCATCCTTAGGCTTCCAAGATTAGGATGTGTTTGTTTCTTCATCAGATTTGTAGAAATGTGTCATTCCATCACTTTCTCACCAATGGATCCTCTGCTGTGAATGGGTGCCGTCAGAATTATTTCACCTCAAAAAAAATTTTTTTTGCTGAAACTGTGCTCATTCTTAAGGCCATGCAAGATTAGGTTGAGTTTGTTTCTTCATCAGATTTGTATAAAATCCATCACTGTCTCAGTAATGGATCCTCTATAGTGAATGGGTGCCGTCAGAATTAGTTCACCTCAAAAAAAATTTTTTTTTGCTGAAAATGTGCTCATCCTTAGGCTTCCAAGATTAGGATGAGTTTGTTTCTTCATCAGATTTGTAGAAATGTGTAATTCCATCACTGTCTCACCAATGGATCCTCTGCTGTGAATGGGTGCCGGCAGAACTAGTTCACCTCACAAATTTTTTTTTTTTTTTTTTTTTTTTTGCTGAAAATGTGCTCATCCTTAGGCTTCCAAGATTAGGTTGAGTTTGTTTCTTCATCAGATTTGTAGAAATGTGTCATTCCATCACTTTCTCACCAATGGATCCTCTGCTGTAAATGGGTGCCATCAGAATTATTTCACCTCAAAAAAAATGTTTTTGCTGAAACTGTGCTCATTCTTAAGGCCATGCAAGATTAGGTTGAGTTTGTTTCTTCATCAGATTTTTAGAAACACATCATTCCATCACTTGCTCACCAATGGATCCTTTGCAGTGAATGGATGCCGTCAGAATTAGTTCATCTCCAAAAGAAATTTTTGCTGAAAGTGCTCATCCTTAGTGCTTCCAAGATTAGGATGACTTTGTTTCTTCATCAGATTTGTAGAAATGTGTCATTCCATCACTGTCTCACCAATGGATGTGAATGGGTGCTGTCAGAATAAGAGTCCGAACAGCTGCTAAAAACATCACAATAATCCACAAGTAATCCAGACCACTCCAGTCCATCAGTTGACATCTGGAGAAGACAAAAGTTCAAACAAATCCGTCATTAAGTCACCTGATTCAGACCAGACCGCTTTTTCACTGGAGGAAGTGTTATCCTGGATTATATGTATTTTACGTCTTAATTCTGGATTTGTTTCAGCTTTTGTCTTGTCCAGATGTTAACTGATGGACTGGAGTGCTGTGGATAATTGTGATGTTTTTATCAGCTGTTTGGGCTCTCATTCTGACGGCACCCATTCACTCCAGAGGATCCATTGTTGACACATTGCTACAAATCTGATGAAGAAACAAACTCATTTTCATTTTTGGGTGAAGCATTCCTTCAACAAGTTGTTTGTTTGTTACTTCCTGCATGTCTATGGTTAACCAGGGTGGCTTTAATTTATTAAAACACATTTTTGTTCTGAAACATTTGGGTTTCAAGTGATTTACACACACAGTGAGTCCCTGTTGTAAGAGCGTTTTGACAGGATTGCGTTGTCTCTCAGATTTACTAGGGGATTTTTTTTCGTAGAAATGATTCAAGACACATTTCTGTGGCTTTGACGTCATCTTTATAGAGTCGTCTTTTCCTCCGGGCTGTAAATATGCCCACGCAAGCCTTGTGCAAAATGCCTCTAAGGACGAGAAAAACAGTATTGACGCAGTTTTATAGTATTGTGTTTTCCAGATTTCTGCAGGCCGGCTCATCTACCGCCAATGCTTTACAGCTCGCATTTTTCTGTGTTTATGAATTGCGATCCAGAATTGCGTTCATGTTTGAGCAGTTGGATGTATTACAGACCAAAAAGCAATCAAAGTTTTAATAATTGTCCATTCATAAGCAAACAGCATTGAATTATTTCCATTGAAACACCAGTGTGAGTGTGGTGTTTAAATGTTGTCTAATATGCTGTTCACGTGATTCTCTGACATTTGCACAAACACGTTCCTCACTGCAGGCCAGTGGTTTGCGTAAACATGCCAAAACTACTCGATGGTTTCTCTTTCTTTAACAGTGACTTGTTTTGCTCTCCGTTGACCGTACCAAATGCTGATGCAGCTGACTCTGTTTTTTTTTTTTTTAATCTGGCGAACTGGTTATGATGTAAAGTATGATTTTCATTTTAATAAATTTATTTATTATGCATGTGCCAGTGTATTCATTTGAACGTGAGGCCTGTCTGTCTCTTCTGAAATGTGTACTATTAACATACTTTCAAAACCAGTTTATTGATACTGCCACTCAAAAGTTTGGGATTAGTAAGATTTGTAATGGTTTTTTTAAAGAATTTTTATGTGCTCATCAAGGCTGCATTTACTTGATCAAAATTGATAAATATACCATATATTACTACAGTTTACAGTAATGGTGTTCTATAGTAATATATTTTGAAATATAATTTATTCCTGTGATGCAAAACTAAATTATCATCCATTACACAGTTTTCAGTGCCACATGAATCTTCAAAAATCATTTTCACTTAAAAATAAAGGTTCCAAAAGTTTTTGCAGTGATACCAAAGAAGAACCATTTTGAATAACATTTTAAAAATCTAAAAAAGCTATAAAAAACCTTTTCTGCATTTGAACGTTTCCATGGATGTTCAAGTTTTTTTATATTGATGCCAACCTTTATTTTTAAGAGTGTAACATGCCATTTAATTACTGTTATAATCAATGTTTTTTAAACCTGTTTATCAGATTTCTTGATAAATAAAAAGAACAGCATTTATTCAAAATATAAATCTTTTCTAACAATATAAATCTTTGCTATCACTTTTTATCAATTTAACATCCTTGGTGAATAAAAGTATCATTTATTAAAAAAAAAAAAGAAAGAATAAAAATGTACTGACCCCAAACAGATAAAAAAAAAAAGATTTCTATTTTTAATAAATGCTGTTCTTTTCAATGTTTTATTCGCAGGTTCCAATTAAATATTAAGCAGCACAACTGTTTCCAACATTGATAATTAATCAGAATATTAGAATGATTTCTGAAGGATCATGTGACACTGAAGACTGGAGTAATGATGCTGAAAATTCAGATTTGATCACAGAAATAAATTACATTTTAAAACATATTGACATAGAAACCAGTTATTTTAAATTAAAGTAATATTTCACAATATTACATTTTTTTCTTTATTTTTGTTTAAATAAATGCAGCCTTGATGAGCAAAAAAGTACTTTTAAAAGCATTCAAAATCTTACTGATCCCAAACTGTTACAAAAGCTTTTTATTTCAGATAAATGCTGATATTTGGATCTTTCTATTCATCAAAGAATCCTGAAAAAACATACTAAAATAATAAATATTGCTAATAATAAAATAATAATAAATGTTTCTTGAGCAGCAAATCAGCATATTTGACTGATTTCTGAATGATTTTAGTTTATTCAAAACCCAACTGCACCCTCACTTGAAGAAGTAACTTCTGTCTTGGAATTAATTTTCACATCAATAAACTCAGAAAATCATAAAAGTAATGCATTACAATATTGAGTTACTCCCTAAAAAAGTAACTAATCACGTTACTTAGTTTTTATGGAAAGTAATGCGTTTCGTTACTTTTGCGTTACTTTTTAAATCTGGGCAGGGCATGTTTGTTTGTTTTTAATATAAAAAGTTCAATTTTTGTCAAATGTAAAAGCCTTTTCACAGCAAAAGCCTCAGACTTTTGATTGACGTCTGTACAGTAGACCGCAGAAGAAAAAATGACAACTCTTTAGCAAAAAAAAAAAAAAAAAAATGGTTAGATTATCTTGAGTCATTTTTGCTTATTAGTATGGATGAAATGGATCATCGAAGGTTAATAAAATGGGATTAAATACATAAAGGATATTCGTATTATTGAACATATTTAATTATCGCAGGTTTGTGTTGAATTTGACAGTTTTGATTCATTTTGAAGAACACTGTATCTGTTTTTTAGTGAGTGAGATGAATAAATGCATGTTCACATTTATTCTAGAACTAAAGTAACATCTTACTCACAATTTCTCTCAACATGGGGACAGAAGAGCTTTTAATCAATAAATGAGAGGAAAAAGTAACTCGAATATTTTTTGTCAATAAAAAAGTAATGCGTTACTTTACTAGTTACTTGGAAAAAGTAATATTACATAACTTGCGTTACTGAACACTGGTACTAACTGCACCCTCATTAAAGTAGTAACTTCTGTCTTGGAAGTGATTATTATGTTACGAAACAAACTTTAGATTATGTGAGCAGATCATGTGACAAATACAGACAAACTTGCTGAGTTTTCACGTCCTTCCTGTTCATTCTGCTGCACTCCAGTGAACTGAACTTCGCTCAGTCAAACAAACAGCAGACTCGATCTGAGGTACGTAAAGAATGAGAAAGCTTTGATGCAGAGGTTTTGTGCTGTTAAACACATTGGTTTCGTTTTTAACAACCCATCTGCTGTGTTTTAGCAATGTGACGCGAAACAAACTGCTTTTCTGTACTTTCAGTTGCGCTAAAGTGTTTGTAGGCTGAACTTGGGCTGGATAAAGCAAGTATGGAGATATCCTTCAGTGGAAAGCGTGCTCTGGTGACTGGAGCTGGCAAAGGTAAGCTTTAATACTTAAAGGGACAGTGCACACAAACATTTCTGACATCGTTTACTCACACGTTACGAATTTGTAACATTTTTTGTGGAATACAAAAGTGACACTGAAGAGAGTCGATGTCGCTCTTTTCCATTCATTAACTAATAATCATTCACGACGACACATTTTGGAAAGTTCGTGAAACAAGCAGCAAGCGTGAAACAAGTCCAATTTGCCATTAATTAATTAATTTGCATATTAATTTAACATTAAAGCTGAAAATGTATAACATGAAATAAAATATTATGGTAGCTAAAAAATAAAATAAAATTAGTACTTGATTACTCATTCTTGAAGTCAAGTACATTTCATTTCTATCACACTTCTCACTATTCTGTGGTGGCTTTAACATTAATAAATAAATAACTCTAGCATCTCTAGCTTTTTTTGAGTTTATATCAAAATTCTGGTCTTTTTTAGCAAAAAATTGCAAGACTGAATTGCAAGAAATTTACTTTAAATTGTGAGATATAAATGCAATTTTGAGAAGAAAAGCTGAAACTGTGAGATTAAAATGTCAGTTATCAAAAAAAACAAACAATAAAAAACAACAAAAATTCAATTGTGAG